>NW_026125710.1:0-144597 GCF_943737965.1 Phodopus roborovskii
ACAACCCTGAAGCTCTTAATTGTTCTGCCAAGAACTTTCCTGTGTTCAGAAGGAACAATGTTACTTCTCCATGGTGGGGATCTACACAAAATTCTTGCTTGCTCAGTCCAGCCCTCAACACCTCAATGTTTTCCTTTTCAAACTTTTGTCACCTCGGCTCATCTTGCACATATGACAGAGCCATGATTTTTTCTCCAGAAGAAAATGGATGTTTATGGCACACCATGACTTAATGTTCTTGTGGCCCAGTAGGAAACCTTGAACAGCTTGTAAAAGCCCTGCTCCATTGAAATCAGTGGTAGTCTATTGCCATGGTTTGGAGACATATGTCTGGACTATCCTGGAGAGCAAATAATTTAGAATCACTAATCTCTAACATGAGTGGTTAGCATGAAACTCATTTTATTTATTTATTTTTTTTTATTTAATTTTAGGTGCAGCACTCCCTCAGCTAAATTCTATTTTGAGAAACTAACCATACACCAAGAATTGGTAAATCTTTATATCACTACTCCACTCTCGACAAAACAGCTAAATGGTGGGAGTGTGGTCCAAAGCCAGAATGCCATTTATACATGCTTTTGACTATAACCTAGCAATGGGGAGGCAGAGGCAGGCAATCTATGAGATTGGGTATAGCCTGCACCACACAGAAAATTCTAAGTCAGGCTGAAAAGCTACAAGGAGAAATTCTATTTTAAAAAATTATATACACATATACATATATATATATATATATATATATATATATATATAACCTTTATGTGCATGCATATATATATATATATATATATGAAAAATAATTAAATAATATCATTTAGAGCATGCACAAAATTAACTCCCAATTTGGATAATCCCTTAGCCTAAAGACAAGGAGGAGAGCCTGGGACAAAACTCAAATGACTTGACAGATTTGATGATCCCTCTTGGAAGACCTGAGTCTCCCAGAGGAATTCTGGGGTGGTATAGGGAGGTCACTGGGGGAAATACGAGGATGGCAGGGAGAGACAACTGGGCTCAATATGTAAAGTAAAGTCTTTTTCTTTATATTTTCCCAAAAAAAGAAAATTTATTTTGATGGCAAAAAACAAAACAAGAATAATCTCTGAATGGATGTGACCCCTAAACTTTAGATGGTAAGAGCAGGAATTCTGGAAGGCACTGAAGTAAACGAACCTCTCCTTCTTTGGTAAATGCCATCCCTGTGCACCAAAACCATAATGGGGCTTACTATACAGAAGTTTATTCACAATTCTACCGCATCAAAATCCTTTCCTCAGAAGCAGACCACATGGAGAAGTATTCATGGGCCACACAGTGGTCTGGGAAGCTGCTGGACCACAATAGGGCCTAACTGAACACTGAATGTGGCAGCACATTCCAGTCAGCCTCCTCCTGGAGGGCCTGCCCAAACAGAATTCCATGACTCCCCATCCCCACCCTCCCACATCCCGTCACTCACCATGCTTCAGCTTCTCTATTCATCCATGATCCCCTCACAATTCCCCACAGCACCACTCATAGAGCAGCAATCAATCCTCTGGCTACTGTTCTGATACAAAAACCAAGCCTGCAGCATAGCTCAAGGAAGTCTCCTTCCAGACCTCATACTGGAGGGCTGGCTCAATGTCCCTGATTGGCTAATAAGGCTTCAGTGACAAGACAGTTCCTCAAGGGTTAGAGGTTCTTAAAGACACAGCAAGCCCTGCACCTCCTTTGGGCCTGGCTTCTACTCCAGACCTAGGAATTTTAGAGATGTGTTTTTTTTTTTTGAGACAGAATTTCCCCCTGTGTGGTGCCTGTTCTCCTAGAACTTGCTCATTAAACTGAGCTGGTCAATTTCTTCCTAATTATTATTATTAAACTTGTTGTTGTTGCTTTCTAGTAGATTTTTCTCATTAATTGTTTAATATTAATTAATTATTTGATTATTTGATTAATTCATTTCTTTTGATGTTTGAAACAGAGTTTCCCTGGGTGGTCCCTGCTATCCTGGAATTTACTCTGTAGACCCTAGTCTACTCAGAGAAATCTACTTGCCTCTACTTCCTGAGTGCTAGAATCAAAGACAACAGCCAACACTACATAGTCAGACAAAAATTTCAATGTCACTTACCCTGTCTAAAATAGACAACCCACTCTGTTTCAGATGTGCGAAAGATCATCCCCTCCTTCCTCGAAAAAATGTACAGATGTTGCAAATACAATTACAAAATGCAGAATGGAATGAATTTTTTAGTCAACACAGGGAAGGGCACCTAGAATATTAAAAACTTGAGAGAGATTTTAGGGCATATGGCAAAAAAGAAGATGTTTGTTCTGTGTATTTTGCTGAGGTCAGGGGAACTGGGTGTACATTTTATCTAGTGGTCAAAGACAATTTAGAAACCATGAGAGAAGGTAAGGAGCAATATCAGAAAGAACATGATATACCTTTCTCCTGTCAGATGCTTTGGTGATAGCTCCAATGCATTGGGAGTTTTATTCCTGAAATTTTTTGAAAAATGTATAATAATAAATACTGTTGTCTTCAGGGGTAATTTGAATACTTTGAGAGAATTGGGCTGGGAAGCTTGCTTCTACAAGCACTGTGGTGACCAAGCAGAGCTTCCTCAGGGTACAGTGAGAAAATAACTTCATTATTCAATGTTCTCTTCTTGAACAGGACTGTTGTCAGGTTTCTAAATCAGTGGATCCATCATCCAGCCTTGAAATTGCAGAAAGACTTATTTTCTTGTTTGAGATCTGGTTCCTGTGTCCTTTACTTTTTTTCCCCCATGCTTTTCTGAATTCCCAGTGACAACCTTGAAATAAGTGGTTTCAGTTCATCTGACATCAGTGGGAAACTACAGAACATCTCATTTTCTGTGCCAAAATTCTCTCATTAGTAGTTAGGACAGGGAATAATCACATCATGTGATTGTGTAGTGGACTGTGAAAGCTAGAGAGCAACCTTGTTTTCAGGAGAAAGGAGTGGGTGCAGGAAGAGAGCATTATTTGCTATTGGAGTCAAAGCCAGTGCAGTAGAAATGTTTATCTCTGCTGACCTAGAAAAGGTTTTTGTCTGGGTTGGAAGGCCAGGTCAGGATTCATTGCGCTGTGTCTTTAAGAAGGTGATCTTGTTACTCAGTCATCACTAGCCAACCAGACCCTCCACATGATCTGTCAATAATAAAAGGTACAGGGCACCTTCTTAGTGCCAGATTAAGGCTTTTCTCTAAACGAGAGCTGGCACCTTTTTTTGTGTGTGCTGTTCTTCGATTATTGCTGCAGTAAGTTCAATGGAGAGCTTGGGAGAGCTCAGTAATCACATGGTGAGTGAGAGGCCGCTGTCCCCAGGATGGAGGAGAACATTGTGTAGTATATGAATCATGTGTTGGGTCCTCCCAACATCTGAGTGGGAACAGGAAGACAGATTTTAGTTCCTGTGGGTTTTCATGAGATACGTGAATCTAACTGGAATCAATGATATCACTCTGACTAAAACTTTGTGGGTTGAATCTCTTCAGAGTATTGGGAGCAGGGAGCCCTGTGTAAAAACATCTTTTTAGTCAACTTCAATGAGCTTTTTTTGCATCCTTGGAAAGACTACAGTTCTTGGAGACATTTAACAATTTATATTTTACTTTATGTGATGTGATGGAAAAATTAAAAATTAGGGTTAATGGCAAGAAGGAAAAACTACAAAGAACAAGAATCTCTTCTAGTGGGTAACTTCCTGATTTCAGAGAACAGACCCCACATTTTATTTTCATGAGATACAGGAAAAAAAAAAGAAAAAGAAAACCTTGCAGGTGTGCTAATCAATCTTGATGTCCTTGCAATCAAACTTTGTACTCTATGAAATGCTGTAACCTTGAAAACCCTATGAGCTGAAACTAGTGGTGTCAAGCCTCCATTTCACTTTTGTTGCTAGGTAACTTAGCCTTCCAATAGAGTGAACTCCCAGACAGTTTTGTTCTTCCCAATTAAAACCTTTTGCTTTCACATTTGGGAATAACTTCATTGGACTTGAGGAAACCCAGGAGGTACAAAGTTTGTGGGCTCATCCCAGATTTTCCAACCACCCAGGACCTTTAACGCTGAAAGATTGAAATAGAAAAAGTAAAGACAACAAAAACCAGAGGAATGCTGGAAATAGAAAAACTGTGCAAATGATTGTGAACTACAGACACAAAATGACCAACAGAAAAAAAGAGATGGAAGAGAGAATCTCAGGCATGGAAGATAAACTAGAGGAAATAGATTCATTTACCAAAGAAAATCATAAATCCAAGAAATCCTTAACACAAAACATCCAAGAAATCTGGGATACCATGAAATGGCCAAACCTAGGAATAATAGGCAGCGAGGAAGATGAGGAATACCAGCTCAAAGGTGTCAAAAACATACTAAACAAAATCATCGAGGACAACTTTCCCAATCTGAAGAATGACACGCACATGAAAATATAAGAAGTATACTGAACACCAATTAGGCTGGACCAAAGTAAAAATAAAAAAGAAAAGAAAAGAAAAGCCTAGAAATATAATAAGGAAAACACCTAAAATACAGAATAAAGAATACTAAGTTCAACAAAGGAGAAAGGAAGGGTAACATATAAAGGCAAACCGATCAAAATTACAAATGACTTTTCCATGGAATCCCTCAAGGCCAAAAGGTCCAGGATAGATGTTTCACAAATACGAAGAGTCCACAGATGCTAGCCTAGGCTACTATATCCAGCAAAACATTAAATCATTATAGATGGAGAAAACAAGATATTTAATGACAAAGACAGATTTTTTTCCAATACTTACCTACAAATCCAGCACTACAGAAAGATTTGGAAGGAAAACTCCCACCCACGGAAGTTAACTATGCACACAAAATGTAGGCAACAGATAATCTCCCTATTCAAGAAACCAAGGGTGATGGAGGTCAAATATATTCACAATACCACTGCCAACATCAAATCTAAAACAAACAAGCATCAAAAATCAATGGCCTTTACTCACCCCCAATATTAATGGTCTTAACTCACCTATAAAAAGACACAGGCTAACAGAATGGATACGAAGAAAGAATGCATTCTTCTGCTGCATACAAGAAACACATCTAAGTTTCAAAGTTAGACATTACTTCAGGGTAAAAGGTTGGGGAATATCTTCCATTCAAATGTACACAAGACGCAAGCAGGCATGGCTATCCTAATATCTAACAAGTTAGACTTCAAACCAAAATTAATCAAAAGAGTTGAAGATGCTCATTCAGTATTCTTTGCAGGAGAAATCCTTCAACACAAAGACTCAATTCTGAAAATTTATGCCCAAAATACAAAGGAACCCAGAGTAAACCAACTGCCAACATCAAACTGAAAGGAGAGAAGCCTAAGGTGATTCCTCTAAAATCACGAACAAGACAAGGCTACCCTCTCTCTCAATATCTCTTCAATATTGTTCGTGAAGTTCTAGCTAAAGCTATAAGACAAGAAAAGGAGATAAAAGGGATCCATATTGGAAAGGAAGAGGTCAAACTATCACTATTTTAAGATGATATGATAGCTTAATAAGCAACCCAATAAACTCTACCAAGGAACTCCAATAGCTGATATACACCTTCAGCAAACTAGCAGGGTACAAGATAAACTCAATATAATCAGTAGCCCTACTTTTTTCAGACAACAATGAGATTGAGAAAGAAATCAGAGAAACATAACACTTTACAATAGCCAGAAAGAACATAAAGCATCTTGGAGGAAACTTCCCAAACAAATGAAAGACCTATATAATAAAAAATTGTGGCTCTAAAGAAAGAAATTAAAGAAGATACCAAACTATGGAAAGATCTACCATGCTCTTGAATAGGTGGGATAAATATAGTAAAAATGACAATCTTGCCAAAGGCAATCTAGAGATTCAATGCGATCTCCATTAAAAACCACCACAATTCATCACTGAACTTGAAAGGATAATAATCAACTTTTTATTGAAAAACAAAAGACCCAGCATAGCCAAAACAGCTCTGTACAATAAAAGAACTTGAAAGGCATCACCATCCCTAACTTTAAGCTCTACTACAGAGCTATACGCCTGAAAACAGCCTGGAATTTCAACAAAAACAAAAACAAAACAAAAAAAAAAAAACAAAACAAAACAGGGAGAACATGGAATGGATTTCAAAAACCTGATACAAACACACATATGTATGAAAACCTGATTTTCTACAAAACATGTAAAAAATACAATGGGATGAGGAAATCACCTTCAACAAATGGTGCTGGCACATTTGGATGATGGTGTTTAGAAGACTGCAGATAGACCCAAGTGTGTAGTCATACCCAAAATTATGGTCCAAATGGATCAAAGACCTCAACATCAATCCAACCACACTGAACCTCTTAGAAGAGAAAGTAGGAGATACCCTTGAACAAATTGGTATAGGAGACCACTTCCTGAACATAACTCCAGGGGCACAGACTCTGAGAGAAACAATTAATAAATGGGACCTCTTCAAACTTAGAAGATTCAGCAAGGCAAAGGACACAGTGGAAAGACAAAATGGCATCCCACAGACTGGGAAAAGATTTTATGTAAGGAGTAAGGTTTTTCTGCCCGCCACGGGTCTGGTCCTGCCATCATGCCAGCACCAATTAACACACAGAGACTCTATATTTGACATAATGCTATTGGCCTGTTACTAGTTTCTTATCTGCTAGCTCTGTCTTAAGTATTAACCCATTTCTGCTGATCTATGTATGTTCATGTGGTCTTCTTACTGAGGAGCATACTGGCATTCTGCTTTCTCCAGACTCTCCATGCTGACTCCTCCTTCCAACTTCCTCTTTCCTCCTTGTCTCTTAGTCCCTCCTATCTTCCTTTCCTATAGCCCAACATTTACAGAAGGGCATCTCCCATCAATTTTCACCAATACTATATCAGACAATGGGCTGATCTCCCAAATATACAAACAACTCAAAAAACTAATCAACAAAACACCCAACAACCCTATTAAATATGGGGTATTGACTAGCAGAGGAACTAGGATACAAGGTGTATTCTAAGAGATTCATATAAAGTCCCTCAAAGAACCAGGAAGGGACAAGTCCCCCAGAGCTCAGGGGAAGTGTGGGGGGGCAGCAAATGGGGAGTGTAGTAGGAGAAAACGAGGGGGAGGAAAGGAAAACATGTGCGACCAGGAAGATTGAGACTGGTTAGGAATAGAAGACAGGAAAGAGAGATGCAAAGAGAGAGAGAGAGAACATAAAAGAGGGAGCCAATATTGGTTTGAAGATAAAATTGAACACAAAGAAAGGTCTAGAGAACTACAAGACTTCTCCCAACTAACAATTTGAGCTTCCGTGGAAAGGCTACCATAAATGTCCTTCCTGGAGAGTGAGATCAACCACTAACTTATCCATGGTGCCCTCAATTAATGCCTGTTTGAAACAGGAGCAAATACCCATACATAAAAACTAAGTCGAAGTAGAACCTAGATGCATGTCGAGAGGACAAGACCAGGTGGCGGAAACACATAGAGACAGCTTACCTGAACAAGGAGCAGCTAATAGGCCTCCAGACTGATAGCTGGGAAGCCAGCATGGGACTGACTCAGACCCCCCCCTGAAAATGGGTCTCAGCCAGAAGGACTGAGCAGTCTAAGGAACCTCAGACAGTGGACCCAGGATGTATCCCTGGTACAGAAAAGGACTTTGTGAACACATTCCCCATGGAGGGATAACTGCCTTAATCTAGAGACAGGAGAGAAGCCCTAGTCCCTACTTCACATGACCTGTCAAATCTACATGACCCCAACTAGATGGCATTCCCCTACATATGGAATTGGGGTGGGGGGATGGGAGGGGAGGGTGGTTAGAGTGCATGTGAGAGGGCAGAGAGAGTACAAGGGAGGGGAAGGAGGGAGGGGGAAGGAAGTGATGGAGGGAAGGAGGAAGAGGGAACTGGGATCGACATGTAAAATAATAAATTAAAGTAAAAAAATGCTTTGACTCCAAAATGAAGTTCAAGGACATGTTATTGGGAAAAGGATTTCTATTATTGTTTCCACAGAAAATGAAAAGATGTGCATTCCTTCCAGACTAATGTGGTTTGATCAAGCCAGACCACCTGATAGAGAATACCAGGTGATCCTATATTCAAAACAGGTGGACAAAGCAGCCTTACAGACTACAGGCAGGATTTCTGCATCTTCATAGAATCCCCCATGACAGCACCTCTTACCAGCAGGAAGTAGTTTGGAAAGAACAACACCCAAATCCCCAAATATTGTGTATAAATGCTTGTTACTATTTAAATGGTCTTGGTTATACAAAATGAAAAAAAAAAAAAAGAATGGAAGCGTTGATTGAAAAAAAAACTTTATAAAATGAAAAATAAAAATGGGGTACAGAACAGAAGAAATAATTCTCAATAGAGGAAACCAAAATAAGCTGAAAAACACTTAAGAAAATGTTCACCATCTTTAGCTATCAGGGAAATGCAAATCAAAACAACTTTGAGATACCATCTTACTCCTGCCAGGATTGCTAAAATTAAAAACACCAAATGACAACTTATAACAAAGAAGATGTGGAGAAAGGGAACATTCCTCCACTGCTGGTGGGAGTGCAAACTCGTACAGCCATTTTGGAGATAAGTATGTTGTTTCCTCAGGATAATGGGAATTAGTTTACCACGCAACCCAGCAATCCCCCCTTAGACATATACCCAAATGATCCACATCCCAGCAACAAAGACATCTGCACAACTATGTTGATAGCAGCATTATTTGTAATAGCAAGAGACTGGAAACAACCTAGATGATCCTCAATTGATATGGCACATCTACACAATGGAATGCTACTCTGCAGAAAAAAAAAAATAATGGAATCTTGAAATTCGCAGGCAAGTGAATGGCTCTTGAAACAACCATCCTGAATGAGGTAACCCAGTCATAAAAAGATGAACATAGGATGTACTTGCTCATATATGGGTTTTAGACCTAGAGCAAAGGATCACCAGCCTATAATTCACACCACCAGAGGAACTAGGATACAAGGTGTATTCTAAGAGATTCATTTAAAGTCGCTCAAAGAAGGTTGATGGGACAAGGCCCTCAGAGCACATGGGAGGTGGGGGGGTCAATGAATGAAGAGAGAACTAGGAGAAAGAGAAGGGAAGGAGAGGAAAATAATTGTGACTAGGAAGATTGAGTCAGGTGTGGAATACAAGACAGAAGAGATAGAGAGAGAGAATGAAAGTGAGTGAAAGAGAGAGAGAGGGAGACAGAAAGAGAGAGAGAGAGAGAGAATAAAAGATGGAGCCAGTATAGGTTTGAAGAGAAAAGTGAATCTAAAGAAAGGTCTAGAGACCTACAAGACTGTTGCCAACTAACAATTTGAGCAACTGTGAAAAGGCTACCATAAATGTCCTTCCTGGATAGTGAGATCAACAACTAACTTGTTCACCATCATGGAGCCCTCCTATAGTGCTGTTGGAAACAGAAGCAAACACTCAAACCTAAACACTGAGTTTAACTAGAATCCAGATGCAGATGGACAGAACAAGACCAGGTTGTAGAAACACACAGAGACAGCTGACCTGAACAAGGAGCAAATAACAGGCACCCAGACTGATAGCTAGGAATCCAGCATGGTACTGACTCTGTCTTCTCTAAATATGGGTCTCAGCCAGAATGACTGAGCAGTCCTAGGGACTGCAGACAGTAGAAACAGGATGTGTTCCTCATGCACAAAAGGTCATTGCACACACATCCCCCATGGAGGGTACTCCCTTAACCTAGAAACAGGAGAGAGGCCCTGTTCCCTACTTCAAATAACTTGACAGATCTACATGACTACACATGGATGGCATTGTCATACATGTGGAATTGGGTTGGGAGCTGGGAGCAGAGGGTGGTCAGGGTGCATGTGAGGGGGCATAGCATGTAAGTGGGTGGGAGGGAGGGAGGGATGGAGGGAAGGAGAGGGAACTGGGATCGACATGTGAAATAAAAAATAAATAAGTAAATTAAAAAATAAATACTCCCAGGCAGAATCTTACAGGTTGATGGTAATATAGAACACCAGTGTAAACAGCACCAGGTTCTCCTTGGTACAGAAGTCCTAAGCCATGCTCATCCAGGATCCAAGCTGTGTTGCTGATGGACTAGGTGCATTGGGCCACCAGGTGGGCAGTCAGAGAGGAGAGGAGTTCTGAATCCCTAGGTGCTAATAACAGAAGCAGCCCCTCGCCCAGCCCTCCTCTCCTCAGGTGGCAGTGATTGTGACCATAGGGAAAGGGGTAGGGGTGAGAGTGGGGGAGGTACAGGATGAGGGGGTGTTGGGGAGAACAAATTTGGTAAAGATTTTTGTGTCAACTAAAAAAAAATACAAATAACAAAATATATGGTAATTAGATGTGATGGCTATGTGCAGACTTGTTACAATCAGTCTGTAGCAAAGAAGACAAAATAAGATAACAGTGGTCTAGTAGACAGGTCAAGTGGCCTGGGGATTTATAGGTCAATGCAACTCATCAAAGGAGAACAGAGAACATCAGAAGGAAGTTCAGGTGTTACGAGTATGATTCCACATCTCTGGGCAATAAAAGGTAGAACAGGAAAAAGGATTGGCAAGATCCAGAAAAGTTGAAAAGAGATAAAAATTAAATTATAATACTGAAAAATGACATTAAAAAGATCTGGTGTACCCCACAAAATCCATAAAAGGAGACAACAGTTAAGAGAGCAGAGGGTGCAGAGAGGCTCAGGGGAAAGCACCAATGTAAGAAGGTAGAGTCAGGAATTAAACAAATAAGATTTCACTTCAGGCATGCATATCTGGGTAAGAGTCACTGATAAGAAAAAAGAAAAAGAGAAAAACAGAGACATTTCTATGCTAGGGATGTCTGAGTAAATCAGAGAGAGACTAAAGGTAATGTAAAAAGTTATGGAGGTTCAAAGAAAAGACAACAAATGTCGAAGAAATATGTAAACTGATTGCTGTGGGCTCTCATATCTACAAATATTAATTTAAGATTAGTAATATGAGTTAAAAATTTTGACCATACCAGGTTAATAGTTTATAAGTTCTGTTTATTTCTCTCAACAAAAATATATGTACATGCGAAAAAGTTCTATCTGTGTTCTTTTTTTTTTTTTTTAGAAATCTGTTTATTGCAAGATTAGATCTAAAAAAAAATGGTTTAAACATTTTTGCTGTCTAATAACAGCCCTCAGCTCAAAATTTACCTCTGAGCACTGGTCATTAAATTCAGATTATCAGAAAATCGGTTGTCCTTCTAATGTAGATGACATTAATTCTGTTTATGTCGAAAGCTGTTAAAAATTGAAACTAATTAAAAAGTTACAATTATTAACACTGGAAATTAACATAAACTTAACAGGCACCAAGGTGACAATGGGTTTAAAGACATAAAGGTTGCTAAAATTATTTGATATTATAAGAAGCCATTAAAGGATGTTTAATTGTTTTATAAAACAGTTTTGAAATGTTTAAATTCAGAAGGTTACATTATATTTGTGCTTTATTACATTGTTGATATTTGTACTTAAAGGGCTAAAATTTAAGATCATAGCCATATACTGTATATACTAACCAAAAGTTGAGAAGCTCATATTTTTTATGATACAGAGAGCAATCCATCCTTGATTTTGCTAAATTTGGTAAGCATAAGTTATTTAGATAAACTGAATCACATAGCTGTTTTATGTTTCCCTAAAAGGAGTTTCAAATTAAAATCAGTATTTTTAAAGCTAAAACTGACAATGCAAAGTTCTAGTTTTATAAAATCTGGTAACTATTATAAAATGTTAAGAAACATAAGTTACCAGCCATCCTTATATATTAACTGTTGGTTATAGTCAAACTAAGTAGTAATGATTAATAACAGGAATAAACCTCACTCTGTCTCCTATACATATTCTAAAAGTTTAAGCTTAAATCGAGTAACTCAAAACCAAGTTGTCTATTAAGATCTACCTAGAAATACTTCTAATACTACAGAGATCTGTAGAATAAGGCATTTAAATATTAACTAAAAAGCTGTAATAATTTCAGACAAAGAATCACCGAACCTAACAATGACCAAAGGTCTCTAAAGAACATTGTGGGGCAGCATGGATTGTGATGACACTGACCAGGGAGCAAGATGCTGAAACACAATGCCTGCAGCATGATAGGACCCAGCTCAGACTGTGTAGAGGCTGCAGGGTACTGGAAAATTCTCTGCACCTTTGCCTAGACAATATAAGTTCAGACTTTTCCAATTCCAGGTTCCATAGAAAATAAATAAATAAATAAATAAATAAATAAAAAAACAAAAAACACACAAGAAAAAACCACCTCTCACATTATGTACCTCAATGCCATAGAAAATTGGTTATGGCTAAGAATATAAGGAATGGTCCCTATGATTTTTTTTAATAGATTCAAAAGTAACATATAATTTATAACATATAATTTATCCTTCTCAGATCTCTAATTCTATTGATGGCTTGGCTAACCAAAACTTTGTCAGCTTGGCAGTAAAGGCAGCCTTAATATGGCTCCTAAATAAAGATCTAAAAATATAAAGATATATAAGTATTTTTTGAACATTTATTTATTAATTATGCATACAGTGTTCTGCCTGCATACATGTCTGCACACCCAAAGAGGATACCACATCACATTATAAATGTTTGTGAGCCACAATGTAGTTGCTGGGGATTGAACTCTGGACTTCTAGAAGAGCAGCCAGTACTCTTAACCTCTGCCACATCTCTCTAGCCCAAGACATATACTTCTTAAAGATATAAAAAATTAATTTACAATATAAAAATTCAGAGCTTAACTTTTAATCAAGTTCTGATAAGTTAATCTAGCAGGGACTCCCAGCTGTTTAGTCACAAACTCAAAGTTTTATGATTTATATTGGGTGTCATCGAAGTGTAAATATGAAGGATGTTTCATTAGGCCTAAGGCACCACTGACCAATCTATACATGGATCGCTCTTGACAGAAGAAAAAGCTTCTAACCCAAATCTGTAAATTTTGCTAGGACTCAAAGGCATAAGTTCATTCCTGTTGTTTTATAGATACCCAAAATCTACTTTTTCTACAATTTGGATTTCAGCACAGATTGGTGATGATAATATATCTAAAACTTTTATGTCCTTTTATATAACACAGTTCATATAGGCTTCAGAGGGTCAAATGTCATAAAGCTTTTATCCACTTCTTACAGGACAAAAGGACTGCAGATAAACACAGCTTTCCTGAGGATGGAATTTTCACTCTGGTCTTGCTGTCTTTCTTGATCACCAAAGGTAAGGAACTAAGAGTCCCAATTAAATATATACATTTTTACCTTTGTTCCCAGTTTAAACATGTCTCAGACGATTTGTACTTCTGGCAGATGAGTATCAGTTGCTGACTACAGCCTGCTCCTCTATAGTGCTCCCCCTACTTACTATGAACCAGCCCAGCCAAGGTGAATCTTCAATAGGGTCTACAAACTGCCTGTGATAAATGGTCCATTTCCTGAATCCCACTTCCTTTTGTTGGTATTGCCTAGCATTTTAACCTACTTTCAACTCAGAAAACACTGCAAAAGTAAGCAGGAAGTAGTACAGGCATGTCGCTCGCACAACAGTGTTTTGATTTTCAAATAGTTGACACCTCGAGTTCTATAGCCTATAAAGCCTCCTTGAGCAGCTTGTTACTATTTTGCCTACTGGTTTCCTCAACTTCCAAGGCAGTGACTCCTGGCTGCAAAAGCAAAAGGTTTTTACTGGTAAAAATCAAACCAGCTGGGAACTTACTCTGTCAGAAAAGTAAGGTAGTGGCTTAAAATTCTGAGGGGTTTATAACAGGGTAAACAGAAAGTGAAGCTTGAGATCACTATTCTCAGTTCACAAGGTTTGCAAGATACAGACAGTTCATAGAGTACAAATTTATTTACAAGGTCTTCATGGATCTAAGTTAATAGAATCCATCATTTGTTTAGGCAAGATTGATAAGCACACCTGAAAGATTGGGGTTTTTTCTTTGATTTTACTTCTTCTCCTGAGTCAGGGACTTACCTATTGGCAGAAATTCTTGTTCTCATTAATTTTTCCTTCTTCCAATAAGCCCTAATTTTATAACTTTTAGTTATTAATTTTTCCATCACATTGCCTCTTTAACACAAACCTTAGATGCCCAAATTTTGGGCCTCCAATAGGTAAAAGACTTCTGGTACAGGTTACTCACATTGCCCCCCTATGTATAAGACTTTACTTTGGTTTACTTTTGATATAGCATCTCAACCAGGGAAAAGGTGAAATGTATTCTTTCCTGTACTACTTCCTGCTTACCTTTGCAGTGTTTTCTTGGGCGTGAAATGGCTAAAATGCTATATAAAACCAAACGGAAAAAAAAAAAGAGAAAAAGGAGGGTGGATTAAGCAAATTAGCAAATTGCACATTTATCAGAGGCATTAGTGTATAGACCCTGTTGAAGATTCACATTGTCTGTACTGGTTCACAGTAAGTCCAGAGCAGTATTTAGGAGCAGAATGTAGTCAGTAACTGATACTCATCTGCCAGAAGCACAAATCTGCTGAGACATGGTTAAATTGGGAACATAAGTTTGAGATATATTATCATCACCACTCTGTACTGAAATCTATATTGTAGAAAAAGTTGATATTGGGTATCTGTAAAACAGCAGGAATGTACTTATGCCTTTCAGTCCTAGCAAAAACTACAGATTTGGGTTACAAACTTGTACATTTTTCTTCTGTCAAGAGAGATCCATGTATAGATTGGTCAGTGGTGCCTTAGGCCTGATGAAATATCCTTCATATTTACACTTCGATGACACCCAACATAAATCATAAAACATTGAGTTTGTGACTAAACAGCTGGGAGTCCCTGCTAGATTAGCTTATCAGAACTTGATTAAAAGTTAAGCTCTGAATTTTTATATCATAATTAAATTTTATATATTTTAAGACTTATATGTCTTGGGCTAGAGAGATGGTTCATTGGTTAAGAGTACTGGCTGGTCTTCTAGAAGTCCAGAGTTCAATCCCCAGCAACTACATTGTGGCTCACAAACATCAGTAATGAGATGTGACTACCTCTTCTCGCCTGCAGACATATGAAGGCAGAATACTGTATGCATAATTAATAAATAAATGTTCAAAAATGACTTTTATGATTTTAGATCCTTATTTAGGAGCCATATTAATGCTGCCTAATACTGCTAAGCTGACAAAGTTATGGTTAGCACAGCCATCAAAACTATCATATGTGAGAAGGATATAGTTAATTAACTGTTCAATCTACTAAAAAAACTGACAGGGACCATTCCTTATATTCCTAGCCATAACCAATTGTGTATGGGATTGAGGGAGGATTTCTTCACCAAATGCATAATATGAGAGGCTTTTTGTTTGTTTGCCTTTTCTCTGTGGAAGAGAGACATGGAAAAGACTGACCTACTTTTGTCTAGGCAAAGGTGGTGCAAATAATTTTTTAGCATCTACAAAGACTAAGCTGGGTCCTGCCTGGCAGTAGATATTGTATTTGAGCATCTTGCTCCCTGGTCAGTGTCATAACCATCCATGCTGCCTCATAATCTTCTTTAGAGGCCTAGGGTCATTGTTAGGATCTGTGATTCTTTGTCTGATATTATTACAGCTGTTTAGTTACCATTTAAATGCCTTATTCTATACAGATCTCTATAGTATTTGAAGCCTTTCTACTTGTATCTGAACAGACAACTTTGTTTCA
Organism: Phodopus roborovskii; assembly: GCF_943737965.1. NCBI lineage: Eukaryota > Metazoa > Chordata > Mammalia > Rodentia > Cricetidae > Phodopus > Phodopus roborovskii. Next base: position 15,760 of record NW_026125710.1, read on the forward strand.
GGTACTTGTTTTAACCTTAATCATTTAGAACATGTATAGGCAACAGAGTGAGGTTTATCCCTGTTATTATTCATTAACATTTAGTTTGATTATAATCAACAGTTAATTTATAAGAATGGCTAGTAACTTGTGTTTCTTAACATTTTATAATAGATTAAACAGCTTTTAAAAAACTAGAACTTTGTATTGTCATGTTTAGCTTTAAAAATGCTGATTTTAATTTGGAACTCCTTTTAGGGAAACATGAAACATCTATGTGACTCAATTTATCTAAATATTTGAAGCTTAACAAATTTAGCAAAAAACAAGGATGCATTGCCTTCTGTATCATAAAAAATGAGCATCTCAACTTTTGGTTAGTATATAGAGCTTACATCTGTGATCTTATATTTTAGCCCTTTGATATAAGCACAAACATTAACAATATATTAAAAGCACAAATTTCCTGTAACCTTATAAATTTAAACATTTAAATATGTTTTCATAAAAAATTACACATCTGAAAATGTCTTTTTGTGATATCAAAAATAAAGTGCCCTTTATGTCTTCAAACACATTATGACCTGGGTGACTGTTAAATTTATGTTAATTTCTAGTGTGACTAATTGTAACCTTTTAATTAGTTTCAATTTTTAACACTGTTAGCCAAAAAAACTATTAATATCATCTACATTAAAAGAACATCTGATTTTCTCATCATCTTAATCAGATGACCAGAGCTCAGAGATGAATTTTGACCTGAGGGCTGTTAGCATTAGACCCCAAAAACATTTAAACCCTTTTTGTGTTCGCTTTATTCTTGTAACAGGAATCACAGATAGAACTTTTTTTTCAGTCCTTTAACATTTAGTAATATTTAAAGAAAATATTCTTTTATCTATCCTATCTTTATGAGTCTAAAGTCCTATATGTAACTTTAATTCTAACTAAGGAAAACTATAACCTTAAATATCAGTCTTCAAGTCCATCAAAGAACATAGAAGGATAATATATAAACTCTAGAATTGAAAGAGACAACTCACCGGGTCAGTTCCAACATACTTCTGTGATGTTCCATCTCCAGTCTATAGATCATAGTGTGTCTGGCAGACTTCTCAGCAAAGCAAAACATTTAAAAATGTCCCACCTGTGTTGGCAGTTTGTCAGTCACTTTTCTCCACATCCTGCAGAATGTCTAGCAGACTCTTTCATGAAGAAGGAACTCTGTAGCAATGTCCATCTTGTATCAGAGTCACTTTCCTGTGGTCCTGCATGTCCAGTTCATAAAGCATAAAGTCAAACAGTACAGACAAGAACAGTATTTTTGCCCAAATGGCTGGTCTTGCTATATTAGAGGCAAACTCTAGAACTTTTTAACAAGTACATATAGTTTTCTTTAGAGAAATAAAAGGAATGTTTAAACAATTATCCTGGTATGGTCAAAATTTTTAACACATATTACTAATCTTAAATTTATATTTGTAGATATCAGAGCACACAACAGTTTACATCTTCCTATGAACTTTCTTCTACTTTTCTTTGAACCTCTATATCTTTTTACATTACCTTTAGTGTCTTTCTCTGATTTTCTCAAACATCGTTATCATAGACAATACTCTCCTTTTCTATTTTCCTTTTTTCCTCGTATCAGTGTCTCTTACTCAGAGGTGTGTGGCTGAAGTGAATATCGTATTTATTTATTTAAATCCTGAGTGTACCTTCTAAGTGTGGTGCCTTCCCCTGAATTTCTCTGCACCCTCTGCACTCTTAACTCTTGGTTCCTGTTTCTGCTCATGTGCATACACCAGCTCTCCTTTATTGATGTTTATTAATGATCAGGAGAAACAAATAGGCTGAATAGATGTTTATGCTGGAGAAATATCGTACAACATAGAAAGAAGAATATGAGCAGGTTTCTTCCTGGTCCCAAGGATGCCTCCAGATGTACTCCTGCCCCCATGCTGCAAGCAATAGATCTCTCTGAGCCCCCTCCTCAGACTTAGTTCCCCCAGGTAATCTCCTGCTCTGTCTCCACAACAATGTGCATGTGAACAAAGTGAATACCTCACTACAGTTCCCCTTTTAGTCTAAGAAAAGATTTAGGCTTGATACAAAAACTATATAAAAAACAGTGAATAACAATTGTGCTCTAACAACTGACTGAGAACTGGGAAGCCAGCATAGGACTGACTCAGGACCACCTGAATATGGGTCTCTGCCAGATGGACTGAGCAGTCTAAGGGACCTCAGGCAGTGGGGCCAGGATATATCCCTGGTGCACAAAAGGACCTTGCGAACACATCCCCCATGGAGGGATAACTGCCTTCACCTAGATATAGGTGAGAAGCCCTAGTTCATATTTCAAATAACCTGTCAGATCCACATGACCCAAACTGGATGTCATTGCTCTACATATGGAATTGGGGTGGGGGGGATAGGAGGGGAGGGTTGTTAGGGTGCTTGTGAGAGGGCAGAGGGGGTAAAAGGGAGGGAGGGAGGGAAGGAGGGAGAGAGGGAAGAAAAGGGAACTGAGATCAACATGTAAAATAATAAATTAAATAAAAAGAAATTGTGCTCTAACAAAAGGAAAATTGAGAATATACAATCTTAAGACCTAACTATCTAGTCCTAGGGTGAAGTCAAAACAGTGTTTACAATAGAGTTGTCCTAAGCTGGAAAGAATAAGTCTAGAACCTGTTATTTCTAACTAGGAAGAGAGAATAATAGTTATAATAATTTAATCTTCAACCTCATCATAGACCTGAGAAGGAAAATAACAATACTAGGGGAGGCAGGAAGTGTGGATGGGCAACTTCCAAATGGTGCAGCAAGGACAGAAACAGCATGCTACCTGGACAGTCACCAAAGGTCTCACAGCAAGGTTGGTACAGCCAGTTTTGGCTAAGGCCTAGAGTACTTGACAGACCACAACAAAGGCAGGGAGGTAAAAAGGCTGTCTTACCCTGATTTGTCAGGGCTCAGCAGTCTTCTAAGGCCTGAAATCTATTCAGCATTTTGTCTTTGAGTGTATGATAATGCATCACATAACTTTCTAGAGACTTCATTGAATCAGTAAGTCCCTTGCTTTCTCCAACTACTAAAGAGTCCATATTTTTAATAATCTCAATCTTAGATAAAATCTGAATGAAATGTAAACTGCCTTCCAGACACAAACTTCTATCTGCTAGCTTTCAATTAATCCTAAGACATGGAACAGATTCTGCTAGTCTTTGCATCTGATGTTCCAGGTTTTAACTTTATGAGCAGCTCTGTTCAACCAGGAATCAGCTGTTCCTGTCAGCATGTTAATGCATTGCATTGTTTCTGTTTTGATTTTTCAAGCATTAGACATAAAAAAAAAACCTCTGTTTTCTAGTGGGTCATTTTTATGTTCCATGTTTTATATTCTACCTGTCAGCTCTCTATTTGCATGTCTAATATTCTGAATCTTTTTCTCTAAGTATTGTATGTTTGTCTTCTAATTTTAAGCTCTCCATTTTCATTTTCAATATTCTAAACAATTGTTTCCAAACATTGTATGTTTTCTGTTCTGTTTTTCATCCTTCTATTGTCATTTTCAATAGACTGAACTGTTTTTCTAAGCATTCTATGTTTTGCCTTCTAATATTGTCATTTTCAATATTCTAAACCTTTTTTAAACTTCTAGGTTTTCATTCTAATTGTCAGCTCTCCATTGTCATTTTCAATATTCTGCATTTGGTTTTTTAGCTCTCTATTGTTATTTTCCATATTTTGAACCCCTGTTACTAAGTCTCTGTTGGTTTTTAAAATTTTCTTATTGTTTGCTTTAAGCTCAAACCATTTAGAATATCTTAATGTTGATACTCATTGCTATTACAAAAAAAATGTATATATTGGTTAAGCCATGATTTTTCTTATGTTAAAATTCATTCTATATTTGAAGTAAAAGAATTTCTAAAGTCTTACATCATAAGATTATCCACCCTAGGTATGGAAAAATTGATCTCATATTATATCATCTTAAATGGCGAAGAATGTTGCAATTACCTTAGGTATAATTCTGCTGTCCTCAAACTTTGATGGTTTTAGTTGTTGATCTCAATTTGTGGTGGTAGTGCCTGGCGGTGTCCCACAAAATTGCATCCAGCAGCAGACAATCCTTCTGATCATTGTCCCTGTAGAATAGCTCTTAACAAACTAAGGCAAGCTAAATTTTGTTAAACTCATGAGTGAAAGGAGCTTTGTGCAAATTTCTAGGACCCCCAGGGCTAACAGGTGTTGCCACTTACTGGCGCCTTTGGGCCACAGAAAACACACCAGCTGGGCAGGCGCCATGTGGGCCACAGCTGCAAATGCATAGTGGGGAATAGGCAAAAGATGAGAAGCAGTGAGAGCTTTCTCAGTGCCACAGTGGATGTAAAGTTGTAGGGCAGAGCCAAATGTCCCACAAGGTGTGGTATATCCACCTGGTTAGGCAAGGAACCCTGCCAATTCGGGGATGGTGTGGGAAGCAAGCAGTGTCTGCCTCCTTGGTGAAAACCAAGTCCGGTAAAAATCCAGATTCTGCTTCTGACACCAGATATTGATGTCCAATAAGGATCAGGAGAAAAAATAGGCTAAATAGATGTATATTCAGGGAGAAATAATGTACATTATAGAAAGACGAACACCAGCAGGTTCCTGGTCCCCAGGAAGCTGTTCCTGTTCTGCAGGAAAGAGAGCTCTCCCAGTATCCTCCTCAAAATTCGTTCCCCAGGGTCACACCCGGCCCTGTCTCCAATGGGCGTGGTCTATGCCACAGGCCAGGCCAAGGTGCTTATCTCACTACAGATAATGAATGCTCCATTTCATTCATGTCAGAATTTAGTCAACCAATGGTCGGTCAATGGCAGAGGTGTTCTGTGAATATATATAAAGAGCAAATAGGAATTATTTCACCTAATACTAAAGACACTCCATAACTCCACATATTATCTATGTTAAGAAACCCCATACTTGCATGTATTCCCTGCCTAAAGGGTGTCTATAAGCCTTTATGGGCCCAAATATATTGCTTTTAGATAGGAGATAAATAACCATAAAGGCCCAGACAACCTATGGTAGGAAAGATAATATCTTATGGACCATAGTTGTCATTTGAGCTCTCTGTACCCATGACAACTTGGAATGGGTTCCCGTATAGGATTTCAGATGGGACAGGCAGGCAGAATGTGTTCCAGAACTGTCAAAGCCACTCAGGGAAGCTTTATATGGAATTAGATGATGAGATCCATCTTGGTGGCAGTGCACATGTTTAATATCACAACTAAGGAGGCTGTCAGTAATCAAAAATGAAACACATTAATAAAACAAAACATGTAAGGAAGAATCAGATACACCTTTATATGAGTCACACCATCTGGTGGTCTACTGCATGTCTAAAGGGAATTGAAGGAGGAAGCTCTTCTTCTGTTGCTGCTTCCCTAGCTATGGCTACCAACTTTATTACTTACTAGCTTTAGAGCTTTCTTCTTTGGACTTGACAAGTATAATGATGACCAGCCTGAGACATGTATCATGGAGAACTAAACAACTGCTGTAGTCTTCAGGTGCCCATTGTTAAGCAGCCATGTTTGGACTACCTGGACTAAAGCCTATGAGACATTATAATAAATCCATGTATTACATATATGGAGAAATTCATCCTACCATCCCTGTCCATGCACAGAACCTGGAATAATGCAATTAGTTTTTGCTTTCTTTTGTGGGAACATTCACTGGTAAACTGTAAGTTTGGCTTCTGGAATTTATGAAAATCTCATTCAACATTCAGGTTTTCTTACATGATTTACTCAAAGTTTAGAAACTGCTAAAAAGAGGTGATGGGGATCTTCCTTCAGTAATACGAGATAAGATTTTCCTACCTCCCACAACAATGGCGTGATTCAGGAAAGTTGAGTTTCTGGGAACAAATGGAATTTCTGATCTAAAGAACTTTCTGGGTGTGAATGATGTTGAATGTGTGGATTGTGTGGATGCCTCATGCTGTTTCATGATACATGTGGCAGGAACAGATATTAAATTATTCTTCTATGTTATGTTCCATCTGGGCATCAGCAGGTCCATGTTTACCTTAAACCACGAGGGGACATGAGAGTTTGCAGTAGCAAAACAAGAGATTAACCCCATTTGTATGTGGAGTTTTAGACTATGGCACATATTATGCCTACTGGTTTCCTCAACTTCCAAGGAAGTGACTCCTGGCTGCAAAAGCAAAAGGTTTTTACTGGTAAAAATCTAACCAGCTGGGACCTCACTCTGTCAGAAAAGTAAGGTAGTGGCTTAAAATTCTGAGGGGTTTATAACAGGGTAAACAGAAAGTGAAGCTTGAGATCACTATTCTCAGTTCACAAGGTTTGCAAGATACAGACAGTTCATAGAGTACAAACTTATTTACAAGGTCTTCATGGATCTAAGTTAATAGAATCCATCATTTGTTTAGGCAAGATTGATAAGCACACCTGAAAGGTTGGTGTGTTTTCTTTGTTTTTAATTCTTCTCCTGAGAATAGGATGTGGGTACTGTACTCTGTAGTCAGGGATTTATCTATTGGCAGAAATTCTTGTTGTCATTATTTTTTCCTTGGCACAGGCCCTGGCCCTGGGCCGTGGCCCTGGCCCTGGGCCCTGGCCCTGGCCCTGGCTGTTCTGTACCAATGCAAACCTAAACAATGCCGAGAAACCATGGGATAAATCTCCTCTAAAGGGCAGAGAATGAAGAGGATTTATTTTATTATCAAAAAAGAGAAAAGGTTTATGGTAGAGGTGATTAATTGTATTGTATCCATTCTAAGTATTAGAAAATTGAAGCATAGAAAAATGGTTTAAAATACTCATCATTGTACATGAATGGAATGATGATGCTTTCGTTTTCATGCTTATGGCATTATAGACATGTTGTAGCTTGAGAGACGGGTAAATATGTAGAACCCAAAAGAAAGAGCCCTGCTTGTTTTTGTGAGAAACTCAGTGAGGCTGTAGGGTTTCTTCATCTTTAGGTATTCTCCTTTTAGCATGTGGGAGGGGCACTGGAATATGACAGAATACTTGTTCATAAATGTTGCCTGGCAACGCTGCTTGCAGTCTGTATTCTGTTATCATGGGCCAAGTACCAGAGAGAAGCTTCAAGTAAGTGTTATCATGGGACATTACAGTCTCCCAAGATAACTATCTCCTAAATCTTTCAATGACAGCATTTGATTCCCCTAAGCAAGTCATAGCCAAATCTCTGGAAGTTTGCCTACAGCTTTTACTGGTCATGAAATTCTAGATTACCTAATTATCAGAGAACATTCAATTTCTTCTGTTTATGAATTCTCTCTCACCTAAGAATTAATACTATGGAAACAAAGATAATAAGACTCACAATTATTCATCAAAAGGTGAGTTTGTCATTGTTAACTTCCTTCAGGATGGTGATAATCCATTTGTTAGAGTAGAATTAGGGATTATTGTATTGAAGTCCATGTCTTTTGAGGCAGCCATCCAACATTAAATATGTGATATCTTCTAAAAACCCTGCATACACAATGACATTTCAGCATTTAAACATTTCATGACTCTGCTCTCCGATTAAATAAGGGATGAACCTGGGAGTTTCCCACAATCATGTGGGAGTCAATGAGAGTCAATTGTGTCAAGTACGGCAGACCATTTCATCATCTGATTATGTTGTTATTTGATTATTAAAATAGGATATGAGATAATCCATGATCAGTGGATTCCACGATGTGGGAAACAATTATTATGGACAATCTAAATATCAATTTTTTAATTAAAATATTTAAATTAATCATGACAGCATCTTTCAAGAGCCTGGTTTGGAGCCATCTTAGGGAAGTGGATGATGTTACATGAACACATTGTTAGATTATTTAACTATAAAAGACAATGATTATATCATCCATGAAACCTGGAATCTGGTGCCACAGATCATCTAATTAAATAATTAAAGTATTTAAATTGACAGTCTGTGTTAATACCCAAGATAACGTAAATATTTATAAAGTTATGTAAACCAAAAATCCACCATTCCGTGAAGAGACCTGTAAAGCTTGCTCTTGTGAAAAGAAAGAAAGAAAGAAAGAATTCACAAGATACAATTTAACACCAACAAGGTGGATCCAGACTCCACTCTTCCTGGAGTAGAAAAAGACAGATTTGAATAATAAAATAATCAGATAGTTAGATGGTCTGTCACACTTGAGTCACACAAGGTGGCATCAAACTTCAGGGATCACAGATTAAATAATGAAAGAATTTAATAATTACATCTTTAAACATGTAAGCCATTGACCTCTTTTTGTATCATCAATTCCTGGGCAGAAGTGTCAGATATGGAAATGTATGCTGTCATCAATGATTTTTAAAATGACATCAGTTAATCGTCAGATAATCATACTGTCTTGCCTGATGAATTCTGTTGTCCTGACATCATCACAAGCGCCTGAATCTATGTTGAGGGGCAGCAGGGTGTGAGATAGTGGGCCCAATCCTGGCGTAGCAGTAGTAGCCACAATGTTGATAACAGCTGAAAAGATGGCTGCAGCAGGGGCATCAACAGCATAGCTGAGAGAGAGAGTTGTTCTTCCGTGTTCTGAGTCGTTATCCATTTGCCAGGTCTCGGTGATGGTGCCGACATCCTAGTGCCACTACTTCCTCTCATGGTAGATCACAACCGATGTGAAGATGTGGAGGAAGAGCAGGTAGTCAACACCCAGACCACCATTCCGGCCTTAGTGAAGTCCTTGTTCTTCTCGGAGGGCACCGTGACACCTCCTGGACTCAATCATCCAGCATCCCTCTTGCTCTGGGAGATTCATAGATCATTCCGAAAATGCTCTGCCCATGACTACAACTTTCCTAACCTTGTCACTGACAGATATTTGCACCCTAACAGTAATCAGTGATGGCACTGTCTGTCGTTTACATAATTTAAAGAATTAAATAAGTCACTAATAGCTAACTGTCACAATAAATAGGGGATGTAGCTTTTTACTGGCAGGGAAGCATGGCCAGACTCCAGTCATGAAGGATATCATCATTATCAATTGAGTCAATGAATCATAAAATGTGATGACATTGCACATTAACTCCACAAGAGGGAGCGTTAGAGGTCTCTTCATGGAATGGATGATTGCTATTTACATAACTATAGACATATTTACATTACCTTGGGGATTAAAACAGAATGTCAATTTAAAGTCAATAATTATGTAATTAGATGATCTGTGGCACCAGATTCCAGGTGTAACAGAGGACATAACCATTGTTTTATATAATTGAATAATCAAATAATTAGTTCATGTAACATCCAGTTCCCTAAGGTGGCACCAAACCAGGCTCATGAACGATGCTCTCATGATAAATTTAAATATTTTAACTACATAATTGATATGAAGATGGTCTATAATAATTGCCTCCCACATCGCGTCACCACAATCCACTGATCATGGATTATCTAATGTCCTATTTTAATAATCAAATAACAACATAATCAAAGGATGAAATGGTCTGCCATACTCCACACAATTGACTCTCAGTTGACTCCCACATGATTGTGGGAAACTCCCAGGTTCATCCCTTGTTTAATCGCAGAGCAGAGTAGTAACATGTTCAAATGATGAACTGTCATTGTGTATGCAGGATTTTTAGAAGATATCACATATTTAATGTTGGATGGCTGCCTCAAAAGAGATGGACTGAAATCCAATAATCACTAAGTCTACTCTAACAAATCGATTATCACCTTCCTGAAGGAGGTCAACAATGCCAAACTCACCTTTTGATGAATAATTGTGAGTCTTATTATCTTTTGTTCCATAGTTTTACTTCTTTGGAGAGAGAGTATTCATAAACAGAAGACTTTGAACTGTTACTCCACACATTACGTTCTCTGATGATTAGGTAATCTTGAATTTGGTAACCAGTAAAAGCTGTAGGCACACCTCCAGTGGTGTAGCTATGACTTCTTTAGGCGATTCAAATGCTGTCATTAAAAGTTTTAGGAGACAGTTATCTTGGGAGACTGTAATGTCCCTTGGTAAAACTTTCTCGAAGCTGTTCTCTGGTCCTTGGCCCATGATACCAGGATACAGAATGCAAGCAGGGTTGCCAGGCAACATTTATGAACCAACATTCTTTCACATTCTAGTGCCCCTCCCACATGCTAAAAGGAGTGTACCCACCGATAAACTAATGAGTTTCTCACAAAAACAATGCAGGGCTCTTTTTTTTTGAGTTCTCCAGATTTACCAATGTCTCAAGCCACAACATGTCTATAGTGACATAAGCATGAAAACGAAAGCATCATTGTGCCATTCAAGTACAATGATGAGTATTTTAAACCTGTTTTCTATTCTTCAATTTTCTAATTTCTCGAATGGAAACAATATAATTAATCGCCTCTGCCATAATCCCTTTCTCTTTATTGAAAATAAAATATACTCCTCTTCATTCTCTTACCTTTAGAGGAGCTTGTTCCCATGGTTTCTCAGGGTTATTTAGATTTTCATTAGGCTGACGATTAAGGATTTTGAGCAGTGTGTTATGATTCTTTCAGTCATTTTGTATTCCTCAATTGACTGTTCTCGATTAAGTCCTGTACCCCACTTTCTAACATGGTTATTTAGAGTTATTTATTGTTGGTGGTGTGTCAACTTAACTACCTGACAGAGTTCATTAGATGAGATTCCCTGATCAGAAGATTATTCAGTTATTCCTCTTTTAAAATTGGTGGTCACTGTGCCCTTCAAGGTTCAGTTCTGTTGCAACCTCTCAGAAAATGATGATGCGAAAGAGTACAGTTTTTTTTTAAATCGTGTAATCATTCGATTGTTAAAAATCTACTATTACGTAATCAGTAATCACTGTATAAGGCAGTGTCCCCCATTCTCTGGGCACAGCTTCTGGTACAAATCTCCTGCTGTGTCAATCCCACAGCAGCTAAATGACGGATTACACCATCATTACTTACACAATTAAATAAGTTAATAATTGGATAGTACTCCATAATTAACTTTCAGAAGATGGAACCAAACTCCAGTGATTGTCAAGGAAGTACTACTGAGATAATTAAATCATGCCACGTGATTAGCTCCCATGAAGGAATGGCCTTACTCAAGTCAAGAAGAACAACATCTTCATCGATTTAAATAATTAATATATAATGAAAAATGATTGAATAGTGACATGGTGGTGCATACTTAAATCACACATGGATTAGTCAGACTGATCTCTTCCTGGTATAATGATGTTTTTAAAATATTAAATTGAAAATTAATTAGTGTGCCTTTTATATTAACTCTGAAGAGATGGCACCAAAGTCCTAAACCTATCGCTGATATAAAGATCTCTTTACATAGCTAAATGGTGAAGTAATGAGATGATATTACGTCATCAACTACCTAAATCAGACTCCAAATGGGACTTATGGTCCATAATGTTACCTGTATTTTAAATACATAAATTAAATGATGAATTATTACTTAATTTCCTAGTTTACATGTTAAAGAAGTAAGTGTAGTATTAGATGATGTGATGGTCTGGTACAACGTTCTCCCCAAAGGAGGCTCAAAACTCCAGTGATCACTGAATACGTAATGACAGATTTTCATAATTAAATGAATAAACATCAAACAAGTGGATGGTGTTTTATGCCTGAAGCCTAAATGATTGCTCAATACTGAAGAGACATTGAGTTCTTAATCATAGATTTGAACAAAAAATGAATGAATAAAGAGATAGTTTCTCATAATTCACCCCTAGAGAGATAACAAAATGATATCAACATTGATTTAAATAAAGAAAGGAAGACAGAAAGAAAGAAAGAATTCACAAGATACAATTTAACACCAACAGGGTGGATACAGACTCCAATCTCCCTGGAGTAGAAAAAGACAGATTTGAATAATAAAATAATCAGATAGTTAGATGGTCTGTCACACTTGAGTCACACATGGTGGTGCCAAACTTCAGGGATCACAGATTATATAATGAAATAATTTAATAATTACACCTTTAAATATGTAAGCCGTTGACATTTTTTTGTATCATCAATTCCTGGGCAGACTTGCCAGGTATGAAACTGTATGCTGTCATCACGCATTTTTAACATGCCATCAGTTAATCATCAGATAATCATACTGTCTTGCCTGATGAATTCTGTTGGCCTGACCTCATCACAAGCGCCGGAATGTCTGTTGTGGTGGGGCAGGACGTGAGATAGTGGGCCCAATCCTGGCGTAGCAGTAGTAGCCACAATGTTGATAACATCTGAAAAGATGGCTGCAGCAGGGGCATCAATACCATAGCTGAGAGAGAGATGTTCTTCTGTGTTCTGAGTCGTCATCCTTTTTCCAGGTCTCGGTGATGGTGCCGACCTCCTAGTGCCACTCCTTCTTCTCATGGTAGATCACAACAGATGTGAAGATGTGTAGGAAGAACAGGTAGTCAACAGCCAGACTACCATGCCGGCCTTGGTGAAGTCCATGTACTTCTCGACGGCACCATGCAACCTTCAGGACTCAATCACCCAGCATCCCTTGTACTCTGGAAGATGCATAGTTCATTCAGAAAATGCTCTGCTCATGTCTACAACTTTCCTAACCTTGTCCCTGACAGATTTTTGCACCCTAACCGTAATCGGTGATGGCACTGTCTGTCGTTTACATAATTTAAAGAATTAAATAAGTCACTAATAGCTAACTGTCACAATAAATAGGGGATGTAGCATTCTACTGGCAGGGAAGCACGGCCAGACTCCAGTCATGAAGGATGTCATCATCATCAATTGAGTCAATGAATCATACAATGTGAAGATATTGCACATTATCTCCACAAGAGGGAGATTTACAGGTCTCTTCATGGAATGGAGGATTGTTGTTTACATAACTATACAAATATTTATATTATCTTGGGGATTAACACAGATTGTCAATTTAAATTCATTAATTATGTAATTAGATGATCTGTGGCACCATATTCCAGGTGTCATGGATGATATAATCATTGTTTTATAAATTTAAATAATCAAATAATGAGTTCATGTAACATCACCCTAAGGTGGCTCCAAACCAGGCTCATGATCGATGCGGTCGTGATAAATTTAAATATTTTAACTACATAATTGATGATAAGATGGTCTATAATAATTGCCTCCCACATTGCGTCACCACAATCCACTGATCATGGATTATCTAATGTCCTATTTTAATAATCAAATAACAACATAATCAGAGGATGAAATGGTCTGCCATACTCCACACAATTGACTCTCAGTTGACTCCCACATGATTGTGGGAAACTCCCAGGTTCATCCCTTGTTTAATCGCAGAGCAGAGTAGTAACATGTTTAAATGCAGAACTGTCATTGTGTATGCAGGGATTTTAGAAGATATCATATACTTAATGTTGGGCGGCTGCCTCAAAAGAGATGGACTGAAATCCAATCATCACAAAGTCTACTCTAACAAATGGATTATCACCATCCTGAAGGAAGTCTCCAATGGCAAACTCACCATTTGATGAATAATTGTGAGTCTTATTATCTTTTGTTCCATAGTTTTACTTCTTAGAGGAGAGAGTATTCAAAACAGAAGACTTTGAATTGTTTCTCCATAGAGTACTTTCTCTGATGAGTAGGTAATCTTGAATTTGGTAACCAGTAAAAGCTGTAGGCACACTTCCAGAGGTGTGGCTGTGACTTGTTTAGGCGAATCAAATGCTGACATTAAAAGTTTTAGGAGATAGTTATCTTGGGAGACTGTAATGTCCCATGATAACACTTTCTCGATGATGTTCTCTGGTCCTTGGCCCATGATACCAGGATACAGAATGCAAGCAGGGTTGCCAGGCAACATTTATGAACCCACATTCTGTCACATTCTAGTGCCCCTCCCACATGCTAAAAGGAGTATACCTACCGATGAACTAACCTTAGAGCCTCACTGAGTTTCTCACAAAAACAAGCAGGGCTCTTTCTTTTCAGTTCTACATATTTACCAGTCTCTCAAGCTACAACTTGCCTATAGTGACAAAAGCATGAAAACGAAAGCATTATTGTGCCATTCGTGTACAATGATGAGTATTTAAAAACTGTTTTCTATGCTTTAATTTCCTAATTTCTAGAACAGAAACAATACAATTAATCGCCTGTACCATAATCCTTTTCCCTTTTTTGAAAATAAAATAATCTCCTCTTCATTCTCTTACCTTTAGAGGAGCTTGATCCCATGGTATCTCAGAGTTGTTTAGATTTGCATTAGGCTGATGATTACGGATTTTGAGCAGTGTCTTATTTTTCTTTCAGTACTTTTGGATTCCTCAATTGACTGTTCTTTATTAAGCCATATACCCCACTTTATAATATGGTTATTTAGAATTATATATTGTTGGTGGTGTGTCATGTTATCCGCCTGACAGTGTTCATTAGATGAGATTCCCTGATCAGGAGATTATTCAGTTATTCCATTTTTTAAAATCGGTTGTCACTGCGTACTTCAAGGGTCAGTTCTGTTGCAACCTGTCAGAAACTGATGATGCGAAACAGTACAGTTTTTTAAAAATCGTGTAATCATTCGATTGTTAAAATCTACTATTATGTAATCAGTAATCACTGTATAAGGCAGTGTCCCCCATTCTCTGGGCAATGCTTCTGGTACCGATCTCCTGCTGTGTCAATCCCACAGCAGCCAAATGACGGATGACACCATCATTACTTATGCAATCAAATAAGTTAATAATTGGATAGTCCTCCATATTTAACTTTCAAAAGATGGAACCAAACTCCAGTGATTGTCAAGGAAGTAGTACTTAGATAATTAAATAATGCCATGTGATTAACTTCCATGGAGGTTTGGCCCGACGCCAGTCTAGAAGAACAACATCTTCATCGATTTAAAAAATTAATATATAATGAAAAATAATTGAAAAATGACATGGTGGTGCATACCTAAATCCCACCTGGAGTAGTCAGACTGATCTCTTCCTGGAATAATGATGTTTTTAAAAAATTAAATTGATAATGAATTAGTGGGCCTTTTATAATAACACTGACGAGAAGGCACCAAAGTCCTAAACCTATCGCTGATGTAAAGATCTATTTACATAGCTAAATGATGAAGTAATGAGATGATATTGCATCATGAACTCCCAAAATCTGACTCCAAAAGGGACTTATGATCCATAACATTACCTGTATTTTAAATACGTAAATTAAATGATGAGTTATTATTTAATTTTATAGTTTAAAATTTAAAGAAGTAAGTGTAGCATTGTCTGGTATAAAGGTGTCCCCAAAGGAGGTTCAAAAATCCAGTGATCACTGAATACATAATGACTGATTGTTATGATGAAATGAATAAACATGAAACAAGTGGATGGTGTTTTATGCCTGAAGCCTAAATGATTGCTCAATACTGAAGAGACATTGAGTTCTTAATCATAGATTTGAACAAAAAATGAATGAATAAAGAGATAGTTTCTCATAATTCACCCATAGAGAGATAACAAAATGATATGAACTTTGATTTAAATAAAGAAAGGAAGACAGAAAGAAAGAAAGAATTCACAAGATACAATTTAACACCAACAGGGTGGATACAGTCTCCACTCTCCCTGGAGTAGAAAAAGACAGATTTGAATAATGAAATAATCAGATAGTTAGATTGTCTGTCACACTTGAGTCACACAAGGTGGCACCAAATTTCAGGGATCACAGAGTAAGTAATGAAAGATTTTAATAATTACACCTTTAAATATGTAAGCCGTTGACCTTTTTTTGTATCATCAATTCCTGGGCAGACTTGACAGGTATGAAACTGTATGCTGTCATCACGCATTTTTAACATGCCATCAGTTAATCATCAGATAATCATACTGTCTTGCCTGATGAATTCTGTTGTCCTGACATCATCACAAGCGCCTGAATCTCTGTTGTGGTGTGGCAGGACGTGAGATAGTGGGCCCAATCCTGGCATAGCAGTAATAGCCACAATGTTGATAACAGCTGAAAAGATGGCTGCAGCAGGGGCATCAACAGCATAGCTGAGAGATGTTCTTCTGTGTTCTGAGTCGTCATCAATTTGACAGGTCTCGGTGATGGTGCCGACCTCCTAGTGCCACTCCTTCTTCTCATGGTAGATCACAACCGATGTGAAGATGTGGAGGAAGAGCAGGTAGTCAACAGCCAGACCACCGTGTCGGCCTTGGTGAAGTCCTTGTACTTCTCAGAGGGCACCATGCCACCTTCTGGACTCAATCACCCAGCATCCCTCGTACTCTGGGAGATGCATAGATCATTCAGAAAATGCTCTGCCCGTGTCTACAACTTTCCTAACCTTGTCCCTGACAGATTTTTGCACCCTAACAGTAATCAGTGATGGCACTGTCTGTCGTTTACATAATTTAAAGAATTAAATAAGTCAGTAAAAGCTAACTGTAACAATAAATAGGGGATGTAGCATTTTACTGGCAGGGAAGCATGGCCAGACTCCAGTCATGAAGGATATCATCATCATCAATTGAGTCAATGAATCGTAAAATGTGATGACATTGCACATTAACTCCACAAGAGGGAGCGTTAGAGGTCTCTTCATGGAATGGATGATTGCTATTTACATAACTATACACATATTTACATTATCTTGGGGATTAAAACAGAATGTCAATTTAAAGTCATTAATTATGTAATTAGATGATCTGTGGCACCAGATTCCAGGTGTAACAGAGGACATAACCATTGTTTTATATAATTGAATAATCAAATAATGAGTTCATGTAACATCATCCAGTTCCCTAAGGTGGCTCCAAACCAGGCTCATGAACGATGCTGTCATGATAAATTTAAATATTTTAAGTACATAATTGATATGAAGATGGTCTATAATAATTGCCTCCCACATCGCGTCACCACAATCCAATGATCATGGATTATCTAATGTCCTATTTTAATAATCAAATAACAACATAATCAGAGGATGAAATGGTCTACCATACTCCACACAATTGACTCTCAGTTGACTCCCACATGATTGTGGGAAACTCCCAGGTTCATCACTTATTTAATCGCAGAACAGAGTAGTAAAATGTTTAAATGCTGAACTGTCATTGTGTATGCAGGTTTTTTAGAAGATATCACATATTTAATGTTGGGCGGCTGCCTCAAAAAAGATGGACTGAAATCCAATCATCACAAAGTCTACTCTAACAAATGGATTATCACCATCCTGAAGGAAGTTAACAATGGCAAACTCACCTTTTGATGAATAATTGTGAGTCTTATTATCTTTTGTTCCATAGTTTTACTTCTTTGGAGAGAGAGTATTCATAAACAGAAGACTTTGAATTGTTCCTCCACAGACTATGTTCTCTGATGATTACGTAATCTTGAATTTGGTAACCAGTAAAAGCTGTAGGCACACCTCCAGAGGTGTGGCTATGACTTGCTTAGGCGAATCAAATGTTGTCATTAAAGTTTTAGGAGATAGTTACCTTGGGAGACTGTAATGCCCCATGTTAACCCATTCTCGAAGCTTCTCTCTGGTCCTTGGCCCATAATACCAGGATACAGAATGCAAGCAGATTTGCCAGGCAACCTTTATGATCCAACATTCTGTCACATTCTAGTGGCCCTCCCACATGCTTAAAGGAGTATACCCACCGATGAGCTAACCTTACAGCCTCACTAAGTTTCTCACAAAAACAAAGCAGGGCATTTTCTTTTGAGTTCTACATATTTACCAGTCTCTCAAGCTACAACATGCCTATAGTGATATAAGTATGAAAACGAAAGCATCATTGTGCCATTCAAGTACAATGATGAGTATTTTGAACCTGTTTTCTACGCTGAAAATGCTTGGACATCAACTGGCCTGCTGAACGCTTGTTCCCCACACAGTCCCCTGCAGAGCATACAGGCTGCCACACAGTGCACTGCAGAGCATGCTGGCTCCCTAGGTAATCCAGAGATGTAACAGTAGCTGCAGTTCATCGCCAATGCTCAGCAGTGCATTGGTATCCTGCCACAATTACTAATGGTCCAGAAAAGGGTCAAACTCTACACATCAAAGTGCAGGTCCTATGAACACAGATTCCCCTTTGTATCATCACTCTAACACTGAAAATGCTAAGTTGAGCAGATGTTAGGTCAGGGAATATGTATCAAAATTACAACTTGATCATTTTCTTTCATTACCTATTTGTACCCTGGGCATCAATAACTGCGTGGACATAGAGTTAGGGAATCATTTCTTGAAGACCCAGAGAATGCCACTGTTCCTTGCATTTTAGGTTTTCTCAGTAGCCAGTTTGCATGGCTGTTGTTTTAAAAACTCCTTCCCAGGATCAAACTATACTGGGGCACGCAGCTACTTCCCCAAATGTACCTTATGTCTACATTTGAAATCACAGACTCACCCTTGACTCCAACCTCCTCTTTATTGCCATAACCTGTTTATTACAAATCTTTCTCACCTTGGAAGTCTTAGGAACTTCATACCTCTGCTACCCTGTACCCATCTAATGTGTTCTCACATCCCTCTATTTCAAGCGCAATGGTTTTCTCTACATGTACTTCATTTGCCTAGAGTAATAGCAACCCTAGCTTTCCTGTGTTGTTAGAATTATGTCACATCAGACACATTGGGAGGTTTCTGGAACTCAGCCACTTTTTAGTCCCTCCTCAAAATTGTCTAGATTTCATGACACACTGAGCCCACTATCATAACACATGCCACCTTATACCAAAGACCTATTGGACCTGCCTGCCTAAGTCTTACACACCTCCAAGTCCAAATTTACCTCAAGTGTACTGAGGGGACTTGAATCCATGGAACTTGAGAATGATATGGTTATGTAACCTGGCTCTGAGACAACCTATAGTATTAAGAGAATTTAAAATGTCTGGATTTTCATTGCAGCAATGATCCAGAATAATGCATCTGTATCAGTTTTACAGGCTCCTTGGGTATTGGCTTTTTTTTTTTTGTAAGGCACTTTGTGTGCATTTGTAGGTACATATATACGCACTTTCATATACAGGCCAGAGGTCAGCCTTGGCTACTCTTCCTCAGGACAGTTTACTGTCTTGTTTTCCAAGACAGAGTATTTCATTATCCTGGAAAGTTTGTAGTTATTGTAGGCTTCCTGGTCATTGAGCCCAAAGGGTCTCCCAGCCTCCACTTTTCTAGTGTTAGGATTCTAAGGCATTATGCCCATTTTTTTCACCCCAAAAAATGGTTTCTTTGTGTAGCCCTGGCTGCCCTAGAACTCTATTTGTAGACCAGGCTGTCTTTGAACTCAGAGATTCACCTACTTCTGCCTCCTTAGTGTTAGATTAAAGGTGTGTGCCACCACCACTTGGCTTTTTTTTAATGTGGGCTCTAGCTTAAAAGACTTTTGACACAGGACACAGTACTCTTTCTTTTGAGTAGCTACTCAGTGCCCCAAAAGCCTTTGCTTATGGAATATTTCAGTTTCTTAATATGTTGGAGACTATGATGGTACTTATGAGTTCCTACTATTAGACTGATCCAAAATCATCCTTTTCTTTTCAATGACACCAAGAGTGCCTTTGATAACAATGCAATATCATGTGCTATCTCTCTCCTGGGGTCTCTGAGGCTGTTCTTAAACCCTCTGCTAGTGTTTTACTTGCTTGTGCTTTATGTCTCATTCCCCTAGGCTGACGGCAAACTGTGGGGACAAGGGGTATGTCTTGGTTCCTCTGGATTCTCAATGCTCCAAAGAGATGTACAGAAGGTCAGAAGGTGCTTGGTCAACACCAACTGCTGTGGTGCTAACAATCCATAGGCTATGACCCTCTGAGAGTCAAATGACCGTTTTATAGGGGTCATATGTCAGATACCCCGCACAGCAGATATTTACATAAAGATTCACAACAGTAGCAAATTAAGAGTTATGAAGTAGCAGCAAAGATATTTTTTTTGGCTGGGTCAAAGGTGAAGAACTGTATTGAGTGGTCGCAGCATCAGAAGGTTGAGAGCCACTGCTGTGAAAGATGATACAAGCACACCGGATATTTATGGGGCTTAAATAAGCAAATAGAGACTGAGCTTCAGTAGACAGCCCAGCGCTTTTCTTCCCCTTAGCTGAAGAGAGGTCTGGATGAAAATGGTGTGATCTGTCAGTTCACCAATTCCCAAGGCTTCTGGCAAGTACTTCTTATCTGAAGAGTCCTTACAGCAGCTGAGCATGTTCTTACAGAGAGAATGCGAGAATGACAGCATTCATTTTACCATGTGAGCAAGGTGATCCCAATTTGCCACATTAGGAGAAAAATGAAGATGGAGGAAGCTACCAAGGAAACAGTGTTAAGAGAGGGGAACCTAAAAATGGCATTTTTCTCTCTTGGGAACCAGGGACGCATTGTGAGGGTAACATACACACACTTTCCATACAGCATTTCACCGACTACCTGAAATACTCTTGCTTTTCCTGTTCCGGGTCACTGAAGGAAGTCTATAGCATACAGGAGTTGATGGGCTATTAGCTGCATCTGAGGGTCAGTCCCTCTTCACAGAAACTACTGCAGGGTTTAGTGGAAAGGAATGAGGACGAGAGGCACATGGGCCTTATAGGCATGAGGAAGGACACATGTAACTGTATAAAAGAGCAGTCCACAGAGGAGAAAGCGTGAATGTTTCTGGAAAACAGCTGGCTTTATTGCTCATGTCTCAACTACATAAAGAAGGGAACAAGGAAGACAACTTTGACTAAAGATATTCTAAAGGCAGAGCAAGGTAGAGGCTTCCTCAATGAACTTTTCTTTGTTCAGGTGCTATGGCACATTCAGCACAGACGTTAATTAACACAGAGCATACTGCTGCCTACACTGCCTAAGTAATTACACCTGGAGTCTAATTAGGTCAGTCTCCACTACCCCTGGTCTAAATCAGCCACGCTACACATCTCTCAAAGTGTGGCTAGCACCTGTATTAGGGCAGTGACATGTGTGACTTCTAACACAGGAGAACCACCACCAACCTCAATAGGGTTCCTCCACGTGATTTGCATGCAGAAAGGGAAACCGTGGGAGGGAGTGGCTCTTTCTGGGCTCCTCTGGATTGTTTCCTGGTGTTCCAGAGTCCAAAGCCACATGCCAGGTGGAGGAGGTCTTCACTGGCAACCCTTTCAAGTAATTACTCATTTATTTGGGTTTCTGATTTTAATAAGGCTATATGATGTTAACATTAGTAACCGAGTTGATCAGATTTGGGGGCAACTAAACTTGTTTTCTTGAGCTAAGAGATGACTCAGCAAGGAGGGACCCTTGCTGCCAAGTCTGCCATGGTGAGTTCGATTCCCCAGACTCATAGGATGGAAGGAGAGACCACACTCCTGCAAGTTGTCCTCTGACCGCCACATGATACATATGTCTCCAACCCCCGCATAAATAAATAAAAGAAACATAAGATTAAAAAATGCTTTGCTTAACTCTTCTAGAATTTTTCAAGCTTTCTAAAATGAGAAAGTATCCTACACTAGTAACAAGACAAGAGCAAGAATGAAAGTTGGTAATAAACTCCTCAGGAAATGGTGTGATAGCTATGTGATATAATATGTCATCAACGTCATCCTCATTGTCATCATCATCATTGTCATAGGTGCTGGGGACTGAACCCAGGGCCTTGTACATCCCAGGCAAGGGTTTTAATCACTGAACTACATCCCCAATCCATAATATCTTATTTTAGGATTTTATATCAGAAACATAATATATACAATATATGTGATTTATATGAATATATGTGTATTAGCTAGAGTATAGCTAAAGCTTTCATTTATCCAGGCAAACAGAACAAATGTAACAAATGATGCTATAAAGAACAAGAATGCTAGACTCAGTAACATGGGTTTCAGTAACACATGAAAGGAGTTGTAACCAGTAACATTTAACCATAACTTCCATCTCTCTTCTGTCTCTGTACACTGTTTGCCAGTGTCACAACAGATCCCCCTGAGGTCTATCTGTCACTTAGCTGGGTACACCTTTGTTATCAGGTGAAAGAGACAAAAGGACAAATGCTTCCCAATATGTGGATCACATGCTTTCACAAGAACTGATATTTCTACTTGACCAACTCTGGAGGGAGAGGGAGAGTGGAAGAGAGGAGTAGACCTTATTCGCTGCAAGGCCCAGGCCCACTGCTACAGTCAATTCTGCTACCCAACTTCGGGGCCCAGCCAATGCGATCAGAAGCAGGCAGACTATTGCCAAGTCTGCACTCTGCCCACAGCAACTGTCAACTAATGATAGATTAGAAGAATCAGATTGCTCTATCAAAACATTAATCTCAAATCTTGATTAGTAAGCCTATTGAATTATGATTAGTTCACAAGGGTGCAGCTGACAGATAAGATACTTTATCTGACAATATGTTCTAGTTGCTCTGCACAAAGCCAAAAATACCCCCAAACAAACAAAAAGGAACAAACACAACAAAAAAAAAAACTACAAAATATGAACTAGCAAAATAACAGTACCCAACACAGCACACTGAGGAGGAGGCTACATAAATTTCTTAGTTTATTAAAGAGTTTGCATGTGAGAAGCCAGCTTTCCTATGAAAAGTGAGGAAGAGACTTAGAGAAATATATGGTAAACAATATGCTGTAACTAGGAGCCCACTAGGGCTCTCCCACCTTTTCAGTCACAAATGGGAACTTGAGATTGTTGCAGGCGGTGCTCTGCCTGGCTTTGGTGACATCTTAGCTACAAAGGCAGAACTTTCTTATTGGTGCTGCCCAGTACCATGGCCTGTGGGATGATGGCATCTGTGCAAAGTCTACAGAGAGAAAAAGCATGGGGGAGGGAGTGAGGTTGTTCAGTCAGGCATTAAAACTAGTTTCTGATGTTTTTTTTAAGAGCTATGGACTAAACAGGCTAAGCATATCCCCAGCCTCCACTGAAAAAATCCACAGGGGTTAAGAACACCACTGGGCTGTTCTTCCAGAGAACCTGAGTCTAGTTCCTAACACCCGATTGGTGGCTCACAAACGTCTATATCTCAGTTCCAAGGGATGTGACACTTTCTTCTGGACTCCAAGAGCACCATGCATGCATGCACCATGGTGCAGATATATGTGTAGGCAAACATTTACATACATAAACTAAAAACACATAAATCTTTTTAAAACCTTCTTTGTCTATATGAAATAAACATTCCATGTGATACAAGCTTATATTCTGAGTTCATACACACTCTGAAAAATTAAAATAGTATTACTTATTCCTTTATCACCCCCCTTGCCTATATACACTTAGGTCTCTTTCAGTCCCCTGAATTCAGCTGCTACAGGGGGCTAAAGTGGCATAGTCTAAGGATGCCAGGCACTCACACTCCTATGGCACTTTGGATGGTATGGCCATCTTACCCTGACCTTATGATTTTACACAAAGCCTAATGTCCTATAATCGTGTTTCTCTTTAGCTGATATTAACCTTGCAGTGTCTTCTCTCCTCCATCTCTTGGACACTCATAACTATACTGTGCTAATCAATTGCGCTCTGCAGATGGGGTCAAGGAAACTTACTTCCTCCTTTGATAGCCTCCAATGTTTCTACTCTTGGGGATAAAAGTGCTTTAAATTGAGTTATATTCTAGGAAAACCAATGTATGATTACTGCAAAGATGTGTATTGATTGTCCTGTTGCATTGCAAAAAGGCTGAAGAAAAATGGCAGGGCACATTTCCTTTCGATTCCTACTCCACAGAGTTTGTTGCAAATGTTTGGGCAGGAAAAAAATGGTGGAACTTCATTTAGTGACCTGAAGTTCTCATCATTCAGTCCTCTTTTTTCTTTCTCTCCTCTGCAAAGCACTCATTACTCGCCTCAGGCCTTTAGTCTCCAACACTGGTCTGCAGCAGAAGCTCCAGGAGAGTTCACAGAGCAGAAGAAAGGAGGCTTCAGACAGGGAGGCTCTGCCAGCAGCTGCAGGGTGCCTTCCCTAATAGCTACCATGCTCTTCTTCCTCCCTCCTAGAATCCAGCCTTTGTGGGACAGCAGCTCTGTACCCAGCTGCAGACTCTTCCTGGAGTTAGCATCTGGAGCCAGGGTAAGTGGTAGCAAATGGAGTGATTTGGTGGGCGGGGACTTCTGGGGGAAGTGCCTTGAAGTATGTAGATGGTGACTGACTAGTGTCATAAGCATTTCCCATTTCCTTCCTTTTCTTCCTCCCTACAAGGCAGATGAGACTCTGGCCAGGGAAACAGCAGTTCTATGGTCAGGAGGTGCTGAAGAAAAAAAAAGAAAAAAAAAAAAACATGTCCACACCAGTGCAGAGCCCAGCCCGAGAGAGCAGAAAGACTGCCTCACTTTTTGTGTATTCCTTTCTTACAAAAAGAAAAAAAAAGTCCCTGTTGTATGGTCCTCATCACTATACCAACTAATGAGATTCCTGGGCCACCCAAATTCGCCAAGTTGTCTATGAGCAGCACTCAGTTGTTTCTGCAAGCACTAGCATGGGAGTCACCTCAGTGCCAATAGGACTCTAAGTTTCTTTGGAGGAATTCTTCCCCCAGGAGAGTCTGAGTGGAGCTGCCCTCACAGCTCAGAACAGACACAAGTTCTAGGATTAGGCCCACCAGCCTTCAATTCAGGCTTCAAGGCCATTTGGGTGGTTCTGGAGTTGTAGCTATTGTATGTTGCTAATGCCAAAGTGGGTCATCGCAAAGCCTGTCCCTTATAGGTGCAACAGCCTTCACTGTCCAGGTCCTTAGATGATGACTCACTGAAAATGTACAAATGTACTGGCTCCTTAGCTTCAGTGTTCTACACAAGGTTTCCTCCAAAAGCTGTAACTTAATCGAGGGGGGATATGAAGTGAAGAGAAAATGAATTTCAGTAATAATAAGCACTCATCTTCAGTGATTCCTATGTGGCAGACATTTTTGCCCCAACTTTGAATATATAAACTGATGTAATACAATAGCTTAGGAGGTTAAGTGCCATCACCAATCCCTCATTTGGATGGGGAAAACTGAGGCAGAGAAGCTAGGTAGTTTGCACAATACAATCTAGTTTGTAAATGGAGGAATCAGGACCAACTCTAAAATGACTAGGGACAAACATTTATACTTCCACATTGCTTGTGGCCATGCAACTGGCTACAGGTATCTAGGAATATATTTTAGTGATATGGCAATTCCACAGAAAGACTCTAAATGGGTAAAGCTCAGATTTTGACCGCAGCATTCTTCATATTATCAAAATGAAACAGAACTACCTAACTTTTCAATAATGAGGAATAAGATAAAATGGGTATATTTACTTAGTAAATTATTCAGTAACTACAATGCATAATTAATGCACCATCAAATACTATGTGAAACATGTTGTCATTATATATAAAAGCTGAACACAAAATCATATGCATTCAATGGTCATCTCTAGGTTAAGTCATATATATTCACATAGCAGAGGCTGGAAAGTAACTTTCAAAACAAAAATAGCTATGTGGGATGTTGGATGTGAATGAGTCCTGTGCCTCCCATTTGTCCATTATTTTCAAAATTTCAAAGGGTGGAGAATATGCTCTTAAGAAGAGAAATGGACACTGCTGAGGATGCTCTGGACGATGGCTGGGAGAGCCTGCTGCTTGCCCTTCAGTACAGATGAGCTGAGGGCTGGAAGAAGGGGTGGCTTGGAAATCCTGGCTTTTTATCCAGACAAGGTAAAATGAAGTTCGGCCAGTCAGGAGAGTAAATAAGATTAGTTATGGGCTCCAGGTCATCCACTCACGAAGGTCAGAGAGTGTGAGATTATTATCCCTGGTAGAAGAACAGCAAAATAGCATTATGGAATAAATTAATGAAAAAGGTAGAAGATTATATGAACGAAAGCCCTAATCACTTTAGCGATTTCACTCAACTGCTCTGCTGGCTATCAGTCAAACTCACAAAACAAATACGCTTGTTCTCCTAAGTAATTCCAGGAGCTCTTCCCTTCTTGCTTCAAAGACATCCAATCTAAGGAAAGTCATGAATAAAGTTACCCCGGCTTGCTGTTCTGCCTCATGCAAACCCCCTGAAGCACTGGGGTGCACACTGTTCCAATGTATATACTCAGGATGCAGATGGCTCATTGAAGATGCATAATTGCCAGCCTGTTTGGCCTTTGATTCCAAATAAACCATCATTCCATACCCATTCAGAAACACCGAATTCACCAATGTGCAAACTGCATATTTTATTAAATAAACACAAACTCGGAGATAATGACATGCATTTGTTTTCATCACAAGTCCTAATACAGCATTTCTCTAAGGCTTCCGGTATTAGCATTGCTTGCCGCATTTCAAATGCCTTTGAACTTTCTGAAAAGCTACATCTGTTAGCTCCTGTGTATACAGCAGAAAATTACCAGGTGAATTAAGTTTTAATATAAACTGCTTTGTTCACTATTAAGATTGATGTTGGATACGCTGTACTGCAAGTTGCAAACTGCAATTACAATTCCTTGCAATTATCTTTGGTTGTTAATAGCACAAGATAGCATGTCACTTTCTACCAAGTGCATGATTTATCATTTTTGGATTTTTTTCTTCCCCTGAACTCTTGTGGTATTCCAAATGTATAATCTTGTTGTATTTATTTCCCAGTGGCCCAACAAAATGCACAGCAAGTGCTGACTAGAACAAACTAAAAAGCACCACTATTGACAAGCCGTCACTTGAGCAGTAATGAACACTCTGCCTCCACTTTCACCTCAACAAGCAGCAGCTTTAATTTATGATAAAGCAAAGGAGAGGCACCCTCCAGGTTTATTATACCCTCAGTGCTGTTTCAAATAAAGTAATTAGAAGGTCAAGAGACGGGTTTGGAAAGCCAAATAGAAACACAACCCTTCTGTACTGACATTAAAAAAAAAAAACAGACTAGTATGTTCAAAGAGTATTTTATCCATCTTCTCAAAGGCAGGGCAAGGATGTCGTTGACTTTTTTTTTTTTTAATACTACTGTACCCAATCAGAACCAGTGGCTGTCCTTCTCGCTTTCTCTTAATTTGCTCCATATGGACTATAAGTTGCTCTAAAGAGTCGCCGGACTCAGGGGAAGGCCAACTAACCCCCCCACACACTCTGGGACAGGTGATCAGGAAGCCAATGGGTTCTTATGGTGTCTTCTCTCTCTCTCTTTTAAATAATGATAACACAGAAGATGAAGCAACGGGAAGGATCTGGTGAGCTCCTATGGATAGCACAAGGAAATAACTAGAGTCCGCTTAAAGCATCCAAGGGGAGGCTGACTTTTCAGGATTATTTTGATTCTGGGGATGGGAACCCAGCTGCAATAAACTACCATGTTGTTTTTGAGGACTGTCTATAAATGCATTCCCCATTTGAAAAGCTCCTCCTTTTTCATACACCATGTTCTGTGTTTATTTACACCCTCTTTTTTCTCTAACATATCAATTTTAACACCTTATAGTTTTTATTAAAGGCCCAAAGACCTATTGGACCTTGACAATGTTCTAGGCCACTCTCTGAGGAGTCGGGCAATTTTAAGGAGTGCATGGACTCTTAAACCAGCAGCCCCTTACATTTGGATCCACAGTTCCTTCAGTGGGCAATGCATCAACTCTTTTTCTTCCCATTACCTACTTTCTGAAATGAAAAAAAAGGTAAGATGGGAAAGACAGACAGACAGTGGGAAGGTTAGGTCTCAAGGAGTATCTGCACAAGGATCTGTGATATGCGTGTACCAGGAAGCATGTGCCTGGAATTAGATAGTAGCTTTCAAAAACGGATCTTGCACAATAAAAAAAGGCATCCTTGCTTTGGCAAGCTGGCAGGTTATGGCTAGCTACTTGAACAATATTATAATCACCTCCTTGTGGGGGTCTGTGGTGCATTGATTCCAAAAGCCTTTCTGAAATAATGCTTTATAGTGTAATTTTTGCTTCCAGTAACTTTTACCACTGTCTATTCTGGTAGTCTAATAGCACCTGATTATCTAAGTGGTGGAAATATATGTAATCTCATAATTAGAACATGCAATCATGTTGTAAAAATTTTTGTGAAACTGTAAAACAGACGGTTTGTCAGTACAGTAGTTAGCCTCCCTGCCTCCCACCCCCCCCAATCTCTACCTACAAAAAGCAATGACTTTCTGCAGTGTGAGAGGAAATGGGAACATTTGGGGCTGAGTTTTACAAGGTAAAGGAGTGGATCACTCTGGTCTAAGACTCCTTAGGAATTCTAGTGCCAAATCATATTGTAAGTCAGGAAGACACAGTTTCTCTACAAGTCATGAATGCAGAATGCAAACTAAGACATACAACATCTCTGATAGTTTTATCCAGGCCAGGAATAGGCCCTTCCTCCTCCACCCTTTGTTGTTGCCTATGCAATTTACTCTAAAATGTAATACTAACTTGTATACATTGGTGGCAAATGTGTATGAATCCGATAGTTTCCTAATATCTTTGAGATGGCAATTTCAGCCATTTCTTCAATTAGATGAAGCATGGACTTACTGTTCTGAGTTCTTCAACTGCTCCTTTTCCTGCCTTCCTGGCCTTTCACTGGAGGTGCTAATGAGTGATACCAGGACCAAAGCTTGGGCTGTGCAAATGGAGTAAAATGCCTGGAGCCTGTGTGATCCAAACTGAAGAGCAAGACCTTTTCATGAGGCTGCAAACTATTATCCAGTGGAAGCTGGACAGCTTTATGGTACCAGCAGTTAGAATCCTCCAAAGGGAAAGGTGGAGATCCAATCTGTTTCTCATATGAGATCTGTGTGCTGAAACACCAAGGGAGGTTTTGGGAAGACATTAAAGCAATGTCTTTAAATTAAAGCATGTGCCCAGCCACAAGAACCTTCTATGCAGGGCCAGGCCCAATTCTTCTGAGAGCCAGCTGCTTTTGCAAAGATTCCTTGAATTCATAATGGTTACTTAGGGATTTTAAAGTTGTGGCAAAAATGGAAGGAAATACTCATGGTACCTGTGACAGGTACCCCCCCACCTCTCTCTGAATACTCAAGAGTATGTTGACTTCATTGTTGAATCCAGATGAACTTCTTGGTTAATAATAATCCAGATAAACTTCTTGGTTAATGGCACTACCATTTCCTGTGACAGTGTTTAGTGTAAGAGCTGACATAAGACTCAGACTTCATGGTGAGAGCAGAGGAAGTGCCAACTGGAACTTTGAGGAATAACTTCTTCACTTCTGAGGAGACACACTAGGAGGGGGTGGTCTCCTAATCTTGTGGTGTCTGCTTTTGATATGATGCCTGAAGCTAGGACAGCCTTTGGAAACACAAAGGAAGTCACCACCAGGGTTAAGTCCATAATGGCCAAACTTGAAGAGCACAGGTCTGCTGTGACATCACTGGGCCAACTGCTGTCCCACTTGTGAATTTTCTGTAATGCAAGATAATGACTGCCCATGTTTATGCCTAGTTGAGTCAGGGCACAGTTTGGTACCATGCCTATTTGTACTCAGTGGAGGAGTAGTGGTCAGCAATTATGAGAAGGTCAACACAACTGAATTTAAATCTCATTCACTAAAATAAAGTTAGAGTCTGAATTGGAATGGTGAATGAAGGCTTTAAATGGGTATAATCCTTTTGATAAGCAGTTTGTCAATAAGTATTAAGAGTTACAAAAAAAGATATGAATTTTGACCAGCTATTTCAGGTTAGACATTCAATCCCAAGGAATCATCCAAGCCATTGTAAATACATAGGTATAGATAGCTCTATAGACAGATATTCACTACACAAGGTGATGGGTTTATATACTTTTTTTTCATTCATATTCAACCCATGCCCTACTTTTTCTTTCCCTCCCCCAGTCCCCTTTCATCTCCCACTTTCGTTTGTACTTTCACACACACACACACACACACACACACACACACACACACACACACACTGAAATCTAGGATCTACATATGAAAGAAAACATGGTAATGCCATTCTGAGTCTGGTATTCCATTTATGCAGTTGCCTCCATTTCCATCCATTTTACTGCAAACTTGTTCTTCTTTATGGCTGAGTAGGACTCCACTGTGTATACCTATCACAGTGGAGTGTTTGTTAATCCATTACTCTGTTGGTGGGCACCTAGGATGATTCTGTAACATGTGAACAGTGCTGCAGTTCTAACTATGGCTCTGTAGGTATCCCTCTATAGGGTATGCTGACTTAGATCCTTTGTGTATAGTCCTGGATGGGTAAAGCTTGATCGTAGTTAGCATTCTTCCTTTGTCTTCCTTCCTTCCTTCCTTCCTCCCTCCCTCCCTTCCTTTCTTCCTTCCTTCCTTCTGACTCCCCTCCTCTTCTTCCTCCTCTCCTCCTTCTCCTTCCCTTTTGAGATAAGGTTTCTCTATGTAGCCCTAATTGTCCTGGAACTTAGAAATCTGCCTGCCTCTGCTTCCTGAGTGCTGGCACTAACAGTGTGCACCACCACTGCCTAGCCCCAGTTAGTTTTCTTAAGTAACCCCTACATTGACGTCCATACCAATTTAACTGCCACTACTGGAAGTGTATGAGGCCAACACCAACATCTTTGTCAGCATTTGTTACTTTCTTTCCCTTTGTGCTGTATTTTTTGAGGTAGGTCTTACATATCTGAGGCTGGCCAGAATGCCCTATGTAGTCAAAGATGACCCTGAACTTCCAATACTCTGCCTTCATCTCTTGAGTGTTGGGGTTATAGGTGTGTACCACTGTGCTTGTTTTATGTGGTGCTGGGAACTGCACTCACAGTTTTGTGTGGGCTAAGCAAACATTCTACCTACTGAACTACATCCCTAGACACTGCCACTTCCTAATGACAGACAGAATCTCAATATTGTTATAATTTGCATTTCCCTGATGGCTAAGGATATTAAACTTATTCTCATGTATACTGGCCACATGTATTTCATCTCTGAGAAGTATTTGCTCATTTTCTGACTGGATGGTTTGTTTTACTGACAATTAATATATTTTTTTTAGATCTTTATATATTCTCTGTGTGACTTCTCTGTCAGATGTACAGTTAGCAGAGTACTTTGCAGGCTGTCTCCTTACTTGGCTAGTTGTTCCCTCTGCTGTGTGGCAACTTTTTAATTTTATTAAAATTAATATTATTAAGCCCAATAATATATACCTGATAGAACACCATGCATTGATTAAAATTGTTACAGAAGTGAAAAATGGAATTCTGTAGTAACAACAGAAATAGACAGGATGTATATTTAAGAGTGTGAAGAGATAGCTTATAAAGTTTTCAGAGTGTTGCTGATGTTAGGAGACTAGAGGACATACTACTGTTTTATTTTCCTTCCAATTTCATAAATAGAAAACCCCCTTACATATGAAACATGCATTGTTGCATTAATCACCAACTTGGAACAACTTGTGGGCAAGGATGATTGGAAATGTGTGGACAGCAGGACTGGGCTAGCCTGGGGAAAAGACTTGAGGTAGATGTAGAAAACTCATTAGCATTAGGATTTCTTCACAATCAGTTGGATTCTTCTTTTAAAGCCTGGCGTTTTGATGATGATGATGATGATTTTGGTATGTATTTGCACCTTTCTCCAGCCCACCCCTGCCCTGTGTGCCCAGTGATTTTATTGCATGGTTTGGGGAAGGTGCAAATCAAAAGCAGTTAGTACACACAGCATGGCAAAGTAACATCCCATCCCTGAAAGAAATCCATGGGGAAGCTCCCTATTCCTAATCAAGAAAGAAAATGTCAAATGCCTTGATTCAAATGTTATGCTTCGGAATAAATAAATTTACCTGGGAGCAGTGGAGGGTGTGGGGTGAGGGTTGGGAGGAATTAATGTGGTCTTTAAAATGAAGTCTGGGACACAGGTAGTATGTAATCTAAGCCAATGACACACCTGTTGAGCCCTAAAGAAGCGCCTGTATCCCATATAATTAAGAGGGATGGTTGGCATCAGGGGGACCCGAAATGTTATGCAGACTAACTGATTGCTCCATTGCTAATGACTGCCCAATTTCTTTAGACTAATTGGTGCAATCTATATTTTTGCAGCAAAGATGAATTATCAACTTGATTTGGTGTCAATAAAAAAATTGATGGATGCTTCTGACTGCTCCATCCCAACAATACACAGATTATTACCACCATAATTATCATAAATGACAAAACATGGGCAAGTGTGATTACAAGTCTAATTCTATCTTGAGACTTTAATGGCATAAAGTACTCAAGCTTTGCATTCATGATTTACTGCATGGGCACACCACTGACAGGAGTACCCCTGGTGAACGGCTTTCATTATCTTCCCCATAATGCAAGGCTGTGGTCCAACATAGAACAAATACTCAAGACGGAGTTCCTAGAAAAGCCAGCCCATTACCATCTACAGATCTCCAGTTTAGGAAGGAGACATGTGCCTGCCTGTAGCCTCCTTTCCATTCTGGGATATGAGAGTTGTATTTCATTCTGCCATGCACAGAGGCTGAGAGTCTGTCAACGATGGCCAAGTAAAGCCGTGCCAAAGCCTGAAGATGCAGTCATGATCCTAGTTGCTGTCAACCTAGCACTCTGAGTGCCATCAGCTGGGAGGAGAGATAAAGGTCTACACATCTTAAATGTCCTACTTGTTGGAACATTCTTCAGAATGTCCTTGTTTAGGAAGAGAGAGACAGGGAGGAGGGTAAAGTCTGGTGCTGTGGCTCCGAGTATGACTGTTTGGAGACACTGAAAAATTGTGCTAGTAAAGAGCGTGAAGGCACACAGCTTGCCACAGGGGCAGAACTAGAGAGTGTCTCTGGACAGTCACTGTGGAGCACAATGCACCAATGTAAGTCAACCAGAGGGTAAGGCAAGTCTGTGTGAGGGTAGAGGCCATGAAGCAAGAGACATCCTTTAAAATGGGAAGCCACCCTTCTTGCCAAGGAATTGTGGCTGGGTAGAAGGCAATCTCACCTGCTCCTTGTGCTTACTAAGCCAGAAGTCTATTTTCATGTAGAACATTCAATTTTTACAACTCCCTAGACTGCGTGAGTAACTCTACTAACATCACTACATCCAAGCCTGTTTCCACATACAGGAAGTGGGAACTATAACTGCCTCCTACCTCCAGGGTTGTTTTGAGAATTACACAAAGGCATAAATGCAGATGCAATAGCAATAACCTAGGAACTGCTCAAGAGATGGAGCTGCCAGCCAAAGCCAGGCTTCTGTTCCATGCAGAAACCTGTTCAAATGAAATTTCCACATGCACAAGGCTAAAGGGGAGGGTCCCCTGTTTGCCTTAGAGTATAGTTCTTTGCCTCTAGGACCGAACACTTCATGGAAGGCCTGGGGGATTTTTGTAAGCCAGAGCACATATGTGACCAGCAAAGACAAATGTCTTTTCCATGAAATACTGGAGTGCTAGAGAGAACGCTGGTCACACCAGAAGCACCAACAGGCACAAGGTGACCAAAGTGGACAGATTCTAAGTCACCACAGGTTCTCTCTCACGTACATATATCCTTCAAATACCCTTTTGGCACATAAAAAATCTTTCCTGATGCTGCAATTTAGGAAAATAAATTATGGGCATGACCTGGCACTGAGATCACCAGGCTGTCAAGGATAGGCCTCTGATGGCTCATATCCAGGTGCACTTGTTGGCCCTCCAAAGCCCCATACCATCCTTTTCGTAAGAAATAGCGCCGCTTTGCAAGTGACAGTCATCAGGAACTTTCCCAGAGAAATTTCTCCTCCCATTAAGAGTGTCCACAGCATTTTACTTTATGTGTCCACTCATGGAAATTACAACTGGACATAAATTAATTTTGTTTCCTCTTGGATTCATTGTGCATCATTTAAATATTCAAAGAATTTATGCTCATGATGACACCCTCAATTACTCCAATGTCACTCCCTCAGTGGATGCTCAGCAAGCAGCGGCAGGTGAGATGGAAGTGTGTGGGGGGGTCTCTTTGGAAACAGTCTGGTAAGCAGCCATCTCCTGTTCCCTTCCCCTCTTTGCCCAGGACCTGCAGTTTCAAAATGCCCAAATCCAAGAAGACATATCACTTACTGTCGGAGATTCACATACAAGAGGAAGTGCTGGGGATAAAGGAAATCTGTGAATCAGAGAAAGATGTCGGTATGCAAGATTGAAGATATACCAGCTGCCCCCTGCTTCAGCTGCCTTCCAGGGGCCAGGAAGAAATTAGTCTCACAGTCCAGTTAAAAGAACACCTGGCCACTCACCCAGGGGCAAAAATTCACTGTCGAACAAGGTTATCTTTGTTTCCATTCAAAAATCACCTAGGAATTCAGCTATTTAAAATTCTGTGATTTGCATTGTCTTGAGGCACTTGCCTTCATAAAAATAAGGAGGCAGAGAATAGTGAAGAGGGATTGGCTGTAAAAATGCTGTTTTCAACAGACTGACCTCAAAAGCCAGGTTTGTCTTCTTACTACTGCAACTGAGTTGGAGCTTGCTGTGTTGCTTCCCAGTGTGTTTCACTGATGATTTACAAACATATAGGGTGAAGGGCAAGGACCTGTATTAATGCCAAAGAATCAGCACTCTGCCCCAACTAAAAAGACAGTAGAGGCTAAATGGGTTGGTTATAGGAATTCAAGGATCTCTAACTTGGGGAAGGGGGCAGTGTTTACCAGGACAGTAAAAATCAGGCTTATGTCCCCACTGGCATGTGGGAAACATCCTTTTATAGCTAAACCTTCAACTATGACCCTAGTTTTTTTTCATAAGTCAGTGGGCTGTGTTAAGACAAAAGCAACATGAAAGCTGAGGAGATGATGAGGCCAGGGCAGAGCATAATGCCAGAAGCAGATTTTGAAGGCAGCTGAAAAAGGATTGTGATGAGGAGCCAACAGCTTGTGCTGGCAGATCCTGTTGTCACAAGTTCAGGGAGAGACCTGGGTAGACTCAGGCTGGGAACTAGACTCTTAGGATACATCATCTTAGAAATAGTGCATCTACCTTTTGCAAGCCTCAATCTGTTCATCTTGTTGTTCATATGTTGCCTTTCCTACTACACTCAAATCCGTTTAACCTATCTCTTAGCTTACTTATTAAATATATTGCAAATATATAATACCTAGTTATAATGTATACATACTTATTTAATTGAGATATATTTATACAACCTAAGAGTACAATTTGATGAACTGAAAAACAAAAAAAAAAAAAAACTTTTTTTTTCAAAATGATTTTAAGTACAGAAAAGTCAGAACTTTTCCCAAACATTTATACTGCTTCCAGTCAAATTCATCTCCCGTTGACATGTCCTGCAGCATGTTTTTGCTGGGGTCCATCTCCACTTGGTTAAACCACCATAATCGCAACAGTAATAGAAGAAGCCAGGCACAGACTCCTACCCATAGTATAAGGGCCCAGGGCTCAGTGCTATGCAGGGTCTAGGATGGTAGCCTTTTTCTCACAGGGCCTCCAAACTGGTTGGCAAGCTCCAGTGGTTTTGTCGTTATCACACTCTAGATGATAGATATTTGAAAAATAAAATCCAAGCTTTTGGAAATAACTGCATAGTGGGACGAGAAAGAAATGACAACTCCTAGCAGGAACAAAAAGCTGGCAATGTAGCACTTCCTTCAAACAGGTCAAGTGGTACTGGTAACTTTGTGCATCAGAGCATATTAAGTGATTGTGAAAGATGAGGGTTTTCTTTGGTCAAAATTTTTGGGAAACCGTTTTTAGATAGTGCTCATGAACTGTAGTTTTCTACACTCCAGTGTTTCCTTATGGCCTCTGACAAACTTTGCTGGAGGGTTGTGTGAATTTCCAAATGACACTGGACTAGTTCATAGGACCACTGAACATCTTTTCAAATGATAAAGGAAAGTTATACTATCAAAGAAACAAACCACAAAAGTCCAAGAAATAGCAGGAAAACAACTGGAAAACATCAGAGCTCAAGTCTATGAGCCCTGGACAGTGATAAAGAGTCAAGATATCAGTGAGAGAAAAAGCAGACTCCTTAGAGTGAAGGACAGCTGAACAGGACATGTCTGCACTCCTTCTTAACAGCATCACACTGCGCATGTCTCAGGAAACGAATGGAGCTCTCAAACACTCCCTGCAGCAAGTCTAGACTTAGATTACAGAATGAGCTGAGGGCTTATATTTGTTAGAGTTCTATTCAGGGCCAGACTTCAAGTACCTTGCAACTTGAGTAGAGAAGCAATAGCTAACTCACATCAGAACTCTTCCCAACCATGGTCTTTGCTAAGGCCATATCCAAGACAATGGGAGTTATGTGCAAGGCTCCAGTCCCCTAAGACCACAGTGGCCTCAAGGAATGAGACTGATCCTCTTTCCTCTGTATGTTACCAAGCAGATTCCTCAGTACCTTTCTCATGTATTTGGTTGGGAGCATCTCTGTAAGTCAATATATTTGGCAAGCCTCCTGGTCACTAGGAAGTGAGCTGAAGTCTGGCTTCCTGACAGCAAACCCAATATTGACCAAAGCTTCCTTGGCCAGGGAGCCCCACAGCTGAGGACAGCAAGCTGCCTTAACATTACTCACAGTGGCAACCGAGATGGCTTGCATTACACAAGCTCAAAGCTGGTGAATGGACTACACACGGATTAGGTTTCATCAGTCCCCACTGTGGTTCAGGGTGGGTTCATAGAACAGCTGGCGAGGAGCCCACCCTTTCACTTCAATTAGTTCTCCCTCTTGATGGTCTGGATTTACTGACAAAGCACTCGCTTTATCTGCTAGTGGCATTTGAGTTCTGTCTAGGCAGAGTGTGGCTGGTACAACGGGGCCAGTTGGGTCACTTAGCCATTTCCCTGTAGGCCACTGACTAGAGAAAGACATTTGATTTCCCAATTAGTCCACACCACATTTATTTTATTTCCATTATTTCCTTGTTGTGAATTCTCATTTGTAAAATATCTTAGGGAAAACACATTTTACGTTACTGAGTCTTTGATTTTATGGGGAAACTAATAAATAATCAACAAAAATATGATTAAAGACTGGCTGCACTACCATCCTGAGAAGGGACTCTCCCCAGCAAAGCCTCTTTCTGATCCAAATCTTTTTATTACTAGAAACAGAATTCTTACTTAGCCTTTAAAAAGCCCAATGAAGGCTTCAGCTAAGTTTTGACATAAGATTTTCATATTCAAAATATCTGTTGAAATAAGGGGAGAGAGGATATGGATCTTGGAATCGCATTAGTCTGAAATAAAGCTTAGTGAGCTAGAAATGGAAATTACTTCTCTGTAATTGAAATTCTGTCCTAAAAAATCCCTTTGAAATCCCTTTCAGCTATTTCTCCATTATGTGTCCCAGAGAAGCTCATACAAACACATTTGAGGATGATCCATTAGGAAAATTATTTGATGTTTATAAACTTCCCTGAGAAGAAATTTCTGAGAAATGGTGGTGTCTATGTCATCAAAGACCCTAATAATTAATGAGTACTCGCAGAGAATGCTAGACTCATCCTTTAAAAGTTCTTCTCTGGGACACCTCTCATAAGTACATTCTTGTTCATATATATATATATATATATATATATATATATATATATATATATATATATATTAATGTTTGCCTATAGTCCTAAGCAAACAATTGCCACACCTCCCCAGTCTGGGTGCCTTCACATCTGAAATGTTGTATTTGATCCTTTCTGTATCTTTAATGCCAGTATTCAGTTGATTAACAAACACTACATATCACTACTGCATGCAAGAGAGCTGGCTGGGTAAGCCTGGAACAGGGTTTCACTTCTATTCTCTTTATGTTTCCTCATCGGTAAATGCAGCAATAACATCTCCTCATGAGGGTTAAAGCAAACCATAGGATCATGTGTGTATTAGCATGGTATTTGGGACATAGATATATTTCATGGATATTATTATGTTAATACAGTTAATAATATGAAGTTATATACAGTGTGTATATAGTCTAGGAATGCTCTATCACACTGGAGTTGATGGCCAGCAGCACAACAAAAATGGCTGTCATGTGCATCTGTGAAGTGTCCCACTTTGAAATCAGTCCTCTCCTTGAATGGCTATCAACATATTAAGTGGTGTGTGTTGCCTGATGTTGATCATACTCACTCCATGGTCATGTTCCACTTCCATGACAGCTTAGCTCAGGGTTAGGATGAACAAATACCAAGCCTGATGTGCAAGATAGTTAGGTTCATAGAATAACCCAGCATGGACCAGTCTGGTGCTTTGCATGCTACATTTGGAGGGGGAAGGCTGGGCACAAGGGCTTTGCACATGTGAGGTAGGCACTCCACCAATGAGGTACATCATCAGCTCTTGACTTTGTAAGACAGGGTCTTACGTAGGCCTGGCTGGCCTTTAACACATGACCCTCTTGTTTTTACCTCCTATGTTCTGGGATCACAGCCATTTATCACTGTGCCCAGCCTACTTTTCATCTTTTAGTAATGTTTCCCCCTAACATTATAGCATTCTAAGTAAAGATAAGCAAATATTTTTGCAAGCTTATTTTAAAAAGCTATAATGAACAACAGTGTATTATTCAAAACTAAAAGTAAAATCAGTGTTGGTATGTTTTAGCAAAAACTTTGTAGGGAAAATTTCTGGAAAAAAATGTGATGTATACAAATGTATGAGTTATATATGATCATATTTTATCCCATCATGAATGAGAACAGCCAGCAACTATCATTTCTACTCCAGTGTAGCCTCCTTAATGTACAAACATTAAACGTGGCACCCATGAAGGCCACATCTCCCTATGTTTTAAAAGAGGAAAAGAGTATAATATGACAAGATTATTTTTTTAACAGCAAGATTGTTGCCCATAATTTGAGTGACATTGGATGACAAGTAACATAAATTGCTTCAGCACAGTAACTGATGTCTCTCTCCTTCCCAGAATCCCCATCTAGGAATTCATGAGCTGACCCAGGGATCACAGAAACACCTTTTTCACTAATGTTTCATCTATGGTACCAATGTGTGCTAAGTTGTAGCACCTCAGAGCAGCTGGTTCTGAGCCCATGAAAGGGTAACCTCTTTTGCTGTTGGTTTTGTTTTTCCCTCAAAATCCAAAAAACAATCCCTTCTGAAAAGCAGAGATGTGGATCCCAGAAAAAGGAAAAGCTCTGTTCCAGAGTTTCCCTCCTTCCCCCCATGGTTTCGTGTGGGACTACAGTGCCGGTGCCTTTGCACACCAGAGTCAAAAGAGACACCCTGCTAAGGTGGGGAGGTCAGTAGAGCCTTCCCTGCTTGTTCTTAGGACTCCCCACTTCTCGGGTGGGAGGGAGGGTGCTAGGAAACTGGCATCTAGTATGCTTCCCAGAATTCCTGAGAGTTGTAAGAAGAAGGGTTTTCTCTATCGAGGCTGGCACAGAAGCATCAAACTTCCAGAAAGGGGCTTCTGAAACCCAATTTGACACCTTAGGGGCTATGGGACTTGAATTGAGAACTGACAGGTGTGTGTCTGTTGTATGCTTATGAGAACAAATTCACACACAGGGCTGCCAATGATGCTACAGAACAAAGGAAAAAACAAAGACAACAAAACTAGAGTATGTAACTTTAAAACTATAAATAAAAAAATTATGTCAGAGACATAACAGATATGAGTAAATCAAAGTGTAGCATATTTTGAAAATTTATAATTAGATTACATTTTCAAAGTTACTTTCCCCTCATGCTTCTGGGCCTCCTTTAGGATTAAGGTCAACACATTTCAGTTTCTTCTGTATCACTAGAAACATGAGAGACAGGAAATGAAGGCTCTCAGGTAAAAGCTGTTAGCCATTCCCAATACAGGAACTCCTGGAACAGAAGTAGACATCCATCCCAAGCTAATAAACATAGCTCACTCATCCTCCCAATACATAGGAAAAGGATGCACACATACCCAGAACTGAGGTGGGCCCAGGGCCTGTAAGAGTTGATAAGACAGTTACCTCAGTTGGGAGACACAGGATAAGTAAGTGAGGTAAAAGGCCTTTCAGATAGAGTTGAGTGTGTTGAGTTGAAATTGGAAGAATGATCTGGCTGTGCAGGGGATGGGCATGTCCCTTCACTGAGAACAGTCACCTAAGGAGGTGACTTTCCAACAGTAAAACATGAAAGTTATGTAACGTCAACACTGAGGAGGCCGAGGCAGGAGGCTCATGAGTATGTCAACTTAGACTGTACAATAAAATACAACACACACACACACTCAGGGAGGGACAGAGCCCAGTGTGGGAGCTGAAGAAGGGATGGTCTACAGGGTGAATCTTCTAGGTGTATCACAGGGTCTTAAATGGGTTCATAGGTTTTAGTTTTAACAGCTCTAATGCAATGTAAATTCATATGCCATATGATTCTCATTTTAAGATTATATACACGTCAGTGGTTTTAAGTGTCCAGTTTTGTTCAGCCTAGCACGAGAAACCACCATATACTTCATTTCTAGACACATTATAGACACGAGATGATGGCAGCTTGTGCCTGGTGCCTTCTGCAGTCCACTGGTATCAGAATCTGTCTGTAAGGTTGTGTGCTTGGGGACTTTTTTACTTTACCTGCTAAACTGGATATATTTGCCACAGATTATTCATGGGTTGATGTGTGGAGTGCTTCCACGTTTTAGACATTACCAACAATGCTGCTCTGAACACTTGCATAAAAGTTCTACATGGAGAGAACCTTTCCTAGGAACAAAGAGTGGTAGTGTTGCTAGGTCACGTGCTTTGTTGTAGCCTTCTTATCTCCTGTATTAGTTGCACATTTTACATTTTTAGCAGCAGTGTATAAAAGTTGCAATTATTCTTTCTTCATCAATATCTGTTAATATCTATTTGATGAAATAAATTTTAGAAGAGCATTTACATTCTCCTAACAGTATCACTACTTAAGAAAACTAAAAACAAAATCTGACTGGATATTGAGTACTCTGACCAGCTGAAGTCATTCTAGAATTCTACAGGGTAGCATGGCATCAAGACAACCTAACACCATGTGCAAAATTATAACCAGGGGAGAACGTGGAATATATCTTTGCTCAAAATTTGATAAAAAAAAAATGCATTCAAGGTACTGGAGTGATGGCACAGCAGTTAAGAGCCTTGACTGCTCTTCCAAAGCACCCAAATTCCCAGCACCCAAATGTCGGCTATTCCAGTTCCTCAGGGATCTGACACCTTCTCCTGGCCTCCTCAGGCACCAGACATGCATGTGGTACACAAATATGTACACAGGCAAAACACCCATACACATAAAATGAAAATAAAATATAAAAATCTTCAAAACTAATTCTAAGACAGGAAAAAAACCAACCGACCAACCAACCAAACAAACAAAAAAACCCAAAACCAAAAACCAACCAACCAACCAAACAAACAAAAACCCCAAGCCCTTGGAATGGTGAAACTCAGAAATGGAAGACTTCCTAGCTTAAGTTCCTCAATTTATAGCTGAGTAAAGTGGGAGCGAAAGAAAATGACTTTTCCAAGGGGGAAAGCTCAGCTCAGCTCAGAGTGCCTATTGGCTCCTATTTTGTGTTCTTAGAAATTCCGGCAAAGCTGTGTATGATAGTACAAGTCTGTCATTCTAGAAGGCTGAGACAGGAGGATAGTGAGTTTGAGGCTAGACTTTGCTACACTGTGTGATTCTGGCTTAAAATAAAACTCTGATGAATCAAAGAAAATAGCTGTAAGGTTAAAAAAAAAAAGTACAGCCAGTAGCTCCAATTCCTCACCCCAGCACACGCTACAGCAATTAAAACATAGCACACAGTGACTGTTGCTTCGCTTTAATCATGTGCTGCCCGGGACATGTTGATGGACATGTGTTTTGGAAAGTCAAATAAAACCACAGAGTTGCTTGTCACTGGCTCAACTTCTTTAATTTACATAGTCTCAGCTTTCCTTTGGGGAATTTACAGACCAAAGCAAACCTGTCCCCTAGAGACACTATTGCAACAGTTCTCAGAGCAGAGTTATTCTCTTTGTTGTTACAGTCACTTATAATCAGAGAATCAGAGTGTTAGCACAAGTCCACAGGATTTCCTGGAGACAGCAGTGGGACAAGAATCTCCCCACAAGTCTCAGGAACTACCCTTACCTGAGCGAAATACCCACATCTAGCATCTCACTGAGGCCCAAATGCCAAGAAACCCCCTCCCTCCCCATGAACATATCTGTTCCCCATTCTCCACCCTAAGTCTGCTCCCCTGCTTTTCTTTGAAATCTGAGTAGGACATCTGTGACCTATCGGAATACACTTGCTTGTTTGCTTTCTCCTAGGTTTTCCTTAATGCAATAACGTGACATGTCAACATGGGGTGACAAGTAAATCCTCAATCAAAATAAGTTCACAACCAAACACAGGAGGGAAAAGAAAAGCCTTAGAAAAAGTGGCTGCAGAGGTCCTGACTGGAGGCCAAGGGCCAGGAAAGCAGTTTCTCACAAAAACAAAGCAGGGCTCTTACTTTAGACTTACACATGTTTACTGGTCTCTCAAGCTACAACATGCCTATTGTGACATAAGCATGTCAACAAAAGCATCTTATGACATTCAAGTACAATGATAAGTATTTTAAACCTGTTTTCTATGCTTCAATTTTCTAATTTCTAGAATGGAAACAATACATCTATTCACCTCTACCATAAACCTATTCTCTTTATTGTAAATAAAATAAGCTCCTCTTCATTCTCTGACCTTTAGATGAGCTTGATGATATGGTTTATCAGCATTGTTTAGATTTCCATTGGGCTGATAACTAAGGATTTTAAGCAGTGTCTTCTGTTTCTTTCAGTCATTTTGATTCCTCAATTGACAGTTCTCTATTAAGTCATGTACACTGCTTTCTATTATGGTTATTTAGAGTTATTTATTGTTGGTGGTATGTCATGTAAGCCTGACAGAGTTCATTAGATGAGATTCCCTGATCAGGAGATTATTCTGTTATTGTATTTTTAAAATCGGTGGTCATTGTGTCCTTCATGGGTCAGTTCTGTTGCAACCTCTCAGAAACTGATGATGCAAAACAGTACAGTTTTTTAAAAATCGTTTAATCATTCGATTGTTAAAAATCTACTATTACATAATCAGTAATCACTGTATAAGGCAGTGTCCCCCATTCTCCGGGCACTGCTTCTGGTACCGATCTCCTGCTGTGTCAGTCCCACAGCAGCCAAATGACGGATGACACCATCATTACTTATGCAAACAAATACGTTAATAAATTGATAGTCCTGCTTACTTAACGTTTATAAAATGGAAACAAACTCCAGTGATTGTCAAGGAAGAAGTACTTAGATAATTAAATAATGCTACACGATTAACACCGTGGAAGAATGGCCAGACCCCAGGCAATATTAACAACTTCTTCATCGATTTAAATAATTAATGTACAATGAAAAATGATTGAATAATGACATGGTGGGGCATTTGTAAATCCCACATGGAGTAGTCAGACTGATCTCTTCCTGGAATAATGATGTGTTTAAAAAATTAAATTGATAATTACTTAGTGTGCATTTTATATTAACACTGACAAAGTGGCACCAAAGTCCTAAACCTATCTCTGATGTAAAGATCTATTTATATAGCTAAATGATGAAGTAATGAGATGATGTTACATCAACTCCCAAAATCTGACTCCAAAAGGGACTTATGGTCCATAACATCACCTGTATTTTAAATTCGTTAATTGAAAGATAAATTATCATTCAATTTCCTAGTTTAACAGCTAAGGAAGTGTAAGGAGGCCCAAACTCCAGGGATCACTGAATACATAATGACAGATGTTCATAATTAAATGAATAAACATTAAACAAGTGGGTGGTGTTTTATCTGTGAAGCCTAAATGATTGCTCCATACTGAAGAGTCATTGAGTTCTTAATCATAGAGATGAACAAAAAAATGAATGAATAAAGAGATAATTTCTCATAATTCACCCCTAGAGAGATTACAAATTGATATCAACATTGAATTAAAGAAAGAAAATGAGAAAGAAAGAAAGGAAGAAAGGAAGGAAAGAAGGAAGAAAGAAAGAAGGAAATCACAAGAGTCAATTTAACACCAACAAGGTGGATCCAGACTCCACTCTTCCTGGAGTAGAAAAAGACAGATTTGAATAATGAAATAATCAGATAGTTAGATCATCTGTCACACTTTAGTCAGCTCCTCCACGGAAGCTCAGATTGTTAGTTGGGAGCAGTCTTATAGTTCTCTAGACCGTTCTTTGTGTTCAATTTTATCTTCAAACCAATATTGGCTCCTTCTTTTATGTTCTGTCTCTCTGTCTCTCTCTCTGTCTCTCTCTTTCCTCTTTGAGCTTCCTTTGAAAGGCTATTATAATTGCCCTTCCTGGAG
Source organism: Phodopus roborovskii (assembly GCF_943737965.1). Lineage (NCBI taxonomy): Eukaryota > Metazoa > Chordata > Mammalia > Rodentia > Cricetidae > Phodopus > Phodopus roborovskii. The sequence continues at coordinate 60,059 of NW_026125710.1, forward strand.
AGTGAGATCAACAACTAACTTCCCCCTGGAGCCCTCAACTAATGCCTGTTGAAAACAGGATCAAACACCCATACATAAACACTGAGTCAAACTAGAACCCAGATGCAGATGGAGAGAACAAGACCATGCGGCAGAAACACATACAGACAGCTTACCTGAACAAGGATGAGCTAAAGGACAATAGACTGATAGCTGGGATGCCAGCACAGGACTGACTCAGGCCCCCCTGAATATGGGTCTCAGCCAGAAGGACTGAGCAGTCTAAGGAACCTCAGACAGTGGAGCCAGGATGTATCTCTGGTGCACACAAGGACTTTGCGAACATATTCCCCATGGAGGGATAACTGCCTTAATCTAGAGACAGGAGAGAAGCCCTAGTCCCTACTTCACATGACCTGCCAGATCTCCATGACCCCAACTGTGTGGGATTCCCCTACATATGGAATTGGAGTGGAGGGATAGGAGGGGAGGGTGGTTAGAGTGCATGTGAGAGGGCAGAGAGGGTAAAAGAGAGGGGAGGAGGGAGGGATGGAGGGAGGAAGGGAGAGGGAACTGGGATCGACATGTAAAATAATAAATTAAATTAAAAAAAATGCTTTGACTCCAAAATTTAATTTGAAGGACAAGTTACTGGGGAAAAGGATTTCTATTTTTGTTTCCACAGAAAATGAAAAGATGTGGATTTCTTCCAGACTAATTTCGTTTAATCACACCAGACTGCCTGAATCAGAGTACAAGTTGATCCTACATTCTAAACGGCTGGACAAAGCAGCCTTACAGACTACAGCCAGGATTTCTGAATCTTCTTCTAATCCCCTTGACAGTGCCCCTTACCAGCAAGAAGTAGTTTGGAAAGAATGACGCCCAAATTCCCAAATATTGTGTATAAATGTTTGTTTTCATTTAATTGGACTTTGTTATATAAAATTAAATAAAAAAATTAGGACTATCCTCTAAAATTAATAAAGCAATGCAAATGTTGTTTTCAATGCTGTTAACAGTTCACTGATCAGAGACAATGACTTTTATCTAAACTCAGTAAACCAAATCTCTGGTGCACTGACCACAGGCAGGTCAAAATAAGTGTTTTTTTGATCTCATGCTTCAAAAGAATTACTGGCATTTTATAATATGTCTGTAAATTGTAACCAAAATGTGTTCCTTGTAATTTCTGTATAAAAACCTAATACTCTAAATGAAAAATCGCAGCAGGTGCAAACCTCCTCCAGTGTGTTTGTGTCTGTCTGTCAAGCCAAAGCCACTCCTGACCTGGTCATCGAGTTTTGGTACCCATGGGGACCCATCACCCACTGAGCAGTGTGCGGCATGAGGTGTTATTGGCCTGGTTGTACAGGAACTTCCAACTATCAGGAAATAAAAGCAGGAACCACTTCCAAAAGATGATAATTTGTCTTTCTCTCATAAGAAAGCTTGATGATTGCTCTATAACTGTAGGAGTTTTATTCATGAACCTCAGAAAAACCGCTTGACAAACGCAAAATTATAAAAAGAGCATTCTTTATGGAAAGTTGAAAATTTAGAGAGGAATGGAGCTAGGAAAATTTTTTTATGAACACTACTGTTAGCCAGCACATTTTACTCAGTGAGCAGTTTTAAACAATCTGCATTATTCAAGGATTCAAGCTTCTCTACATATACAGGACTGCTAGGATTAATCTCTCCATGTATGTAGAAAGCAGATGTTCTAGAATATCTCAAAAGTTGTTTCTCAAGTAGTCCAGCAATGCCTGCCTACCATGTAAAATCTTAAGAGTACAGTAATTGTCTCAACTTGTCTTCAATATATACTAAATTTTGCAAAGAATCTGGCTATAATGCTAGGATAGGAATGAACTTGTTCGCCAGAATTCGGGGAAGTAGCCAAAGAGAGAGCTTCCTCCTTTACATATGCAGGCTAACACCAGATGATGTGATGCATATTAAAGGTGCATCTGATTCTTTCTTGATTTGTGTAAATTTGCATTGCTGTTTTCAAGAAAGGGTTTATCTGTGTAGCCCAGAAACTCATTCAGTAGACCTGGCTGTCCTCAATTTATGAAAATCAGACAGCCTCAGCCTCATGATTTTTGGGTTTAAACGTGTGCACTGCCACCAAGCAGCTAAAGGTGGATCTCATCACCTTTTCCACAACAGGCTTCCTCTCTGTGTCTTGGGCTGTCCTAGCACTTACTCTGCAAGTCAAACTTGAAGTTTATAGAGTTCTGCCTTCCTCTGCTGGTGCTGCATCTCTTTGGTTTGCCTGCCATGTTGAAATGCTGGATATTTGTCAAGCAGCAATGGCACCAATGTACTACACACCATTATTTCACAATAACGATTCATGTGCTATTAATATGTACATAAGTAATTATTATTTGAAATTCCATGTTCTTCATGTCCCCATGATTTTTCCATGGGCCCCTTCATCTTGAAGTACTTCCTTCAAATGAGGATCACAAAGAGATTCTTTATAATGTCAGGGTAAAGGAATATAATGATTGAGTCAGTAGAGGAATAGAAGACAGAAAGAGAGGGAGAGAGAGAACATAAAATAGGGAGCCATTATAGGATTGAAGAGAAAACTGAACTTAAAGAATTGTCCAGAGAACTACAAGGCTAACCCCAACTAACAATTTGATCAACAGTGGAAAGGCTACCATAAATGCCCTTGCCTGATAGAGAAATTGATGACTAACTTATCACCATCATAGCGCCCTCATCTAGTAACTTATGGAAACATAAGCAAACACCCACAACTAAACACTGAGCTGAAAAACAATCCAGATGCAAAGAGACAGGACAAGAACAGTTTGCAGAAACAATAGAGACAGCTGACCTGAACAAGGAGGAACTAACAGGCTCCCCAGACTGTTAGCTAGGAATACAGCATGGGACTGACTCAGAACCCCCTGAATATGGGTCCCAGCTAGAAGGCCTGAGCAGTCTAAGGAATTTCAGGCAGTGCAACCAGTATGTATTCCTGTTCACAAAATGACCTTGTGGGCATATGCCCCATGGAGGAATACTCCTTTAACCTAGAAATAGGAGAGAAGACCTTTTCCCCACTTCAAATGACTTGACAGATTTAGATGACCCCTCATAGATGGCATCACCCTGTAGTGAGATAGTCCTTCTGTGGCACTGACCACGCCCATTGGGGGTGGAGCCATGGGTGGAAGGGACCTGTGGAAGGAGGTCAGAGGGGGCCAGGAAGGCGCTCTCTTTCTGGCATGACTCGGACAGGAGAGGATCGGGTTGAATTTCCTGGTGTTCATCTGTCTAGGTTGTAAGTTATTTCTCCCTGAATAAACATCTATTCAGCCTATTTGTTTATCCTGATCCTTATTTACCGCAATATCTGGTGTCAGAAGCGGATTTACCTGGGTTTTGCCCCCAGGCGGCAGAAGCCATCCCCCTCCCCCACCTTCCACAATGGGCAGGGTTTAACCAGGTGGACTCACCACAGCTTTGGGACATTTGCCTCTTCCTTACTACAAAGGGGATCTTTGCCACTAAAGCAGACCTGAGAAGGCACTTACCGCTTAACATTTTTTGCCCATTTCCGCACAGGACTTTGCATTTGCGCAGAGCCACTCTGTGGCACCCGCCCGGCAGCACCCGCCCAGCTTGCATGTGTTTCGTCTTTTGTTACAAGTAACTCCAAAAGTCCCCTTTTAACAAAATTCTGCTTGTCATAGTTTGTTAAGAACTATTTTACAGGAACCAGGATCAGACGAGACTCGGCGGCTAGGCGCTATTTGGTGACACACCTCATATGACTACGCCCCCTTTCCCTACCCATGGAATTTTGGGATAATAGTCATCGTCTTTGGGTTGGTTTTAGTTATTTGTTATTCCAAAGGACACAAGTACCATTTCCAGAAACCATAACATATAGCCATCTTCTGTAACTTGAGTTTCAAGGGAGATGCTGCCCTATCCCAGCCTTTGCAGGTACTGTGCCCAGGTGGCTGGAGGAAAACAGCCATATACATTAAATAAAAAAAAAAATTAAAAATGGAATTCTCTACAATCGTGTCACAGCCCTGTCATAGACATCAGGTAGATCTAGTTAAGATTAACTCCTGGTCCTGCATGGAAGCAAACGTGACCTTCCTGTGAGGCATCATGTTCAGAGGTTAAACTTAGCCATATTCTGAGGTTGAAATAGCTCACAAGGACTGGTTGTCTAAGAACAGAGTCCAGGGTGCAGATGTGTGAATTGTCCTTGATGTTTTCTGTATTTGTGTCTTCTGTCCTTTGTATGTGTGAGATTCATAGACTCTGATACATCTTTAAAAAATATTGAGAAATTTTATACTGTATGTTATAATTCATGGTCCAAGAGATAGATTTTTCTGTGTAAGTCTTCATCTGTCTTAGTGGCTGCACTTGCATTCTGCTGTCCCTATTTAAATTGCTTGAAGTATGTGCTTGGGCCTGTTCCTAAAAGAGACTTAAGGATAGTATCATGCATGGGGTGGAAAATCTGTTCTAGATTGTCTTCTTCTTGTAGATATTTTCAACTTGGTCTTTTGGGCATCTTCCCCACCCTGCTGCCAAATAAATCACACACAGAGGCATATTCTTATTTGTGAATACCTGCCCTTTCTTAACGTGGCTTGTTTCTAGCTAGTTTTTCTTATCTTTAAATTTCCCCATCTACCTTTAGCCTCTGGGATTTTTCCATTCCTTACTTCTGTGTATCTTACTTTCACTCTTGCTCTGTTTTAGAATATGTGGATGTGCCTTGCTTTTCTTACTCCTTCATGTCCCCTGCTGAACTTCTCATATTTATTCCCTCTGCCTTCCAGCCCTGCGTATCCTTTCCTCTGCCTTGCTATTGGTCAGTCAGCACTTTATTAGACAATCAGGTGCTCTACACATGCGAATTACCACAGCTTCACAGAGCTAAACTAACTCCACAGTAAAGAATGTAAATCATCTTTCCCATCATTATTTAATATATGTTCCATGGCATAAGAAAATTAATATAACTTAAATAAATTTCCACAACATCACCTCTTTGAGATTAGCTCATTCTTAAAGATACTTGGGTTCATTAATCATTTAAATATGTGGAGTGAATTCTTCCTGGGAAGACATATTAAGGCTATAAAAGTTATATCTCTACAATTACAGAAAATGTTTCTGAGACAGCACTCTTTTGTTGATGCAGATGTCTTTGGTTCCTAGCTTTATGTTTTCCAGGTCAATGAACTTACTTAGTCTTAATTTGCAAATTTAAACTTTACATTAATTGGCTGTACCACCTATGAGTTTTCTTTCTTTTTTTTTTTTCTGGTTGGGAGAATTGCTGGAAACAATCTTTTTTTTTTATTTTTATTTAATTTTATATAACATAACAAAGTCCAATGAAATGAAAACAAACATTTATACACAGTATTTGGGAATTTGGGCGTCGTTCTTTCCAAACTACTTCCTGCTGGTAAGGGGTGCTGTCTTGGGGGATTCAAAGAAGATTCAGATATCCTAGCTGTAGTCTGTAGGGCTGTTTTGTCCAGCTGTTTGGAATGTAGGATCAGCTTGTACTCTGTTTCAGGCGGTCTGGCGTGATCAAACCACATTAGTCTGGAAGGAATCCACATCTTTTCATTTTCTGTGGAACAAAAATAGAAATACTTTTCCCCAGTAACTTGTTCTTCAAATTAAATTTTGGAGTCAAAGCGTTTTTTTTTTTTTTAATTTATTATTTTACATGTCAATCCCAGTTCCCTCTCCCTCCCTCCCTCCCTCCCCTCTAGCCCTCCCTCCCTCCTTCCCTCCCTTTTGCCCTCTCTGCCCTCTCCCATGCACTCTAAAACCCCTCCCCTCCCAACACCCCACCACAATACCATATGTAGGGGAATGCCATCCAGTTGGGGTCATGTAGATCTGACAGGTCCTATGAAGTAGGGACTAGGGCTTCTCTCCTATATCTAGAATAAGGCAGTTATCCCTCCATGGGGGATATGTTTACAAAGTCCTTTTGTGCACCAGGGATATATCCTGGCTCCACTGTCTGAGGTCTCTTAGACTGCTCAGACCTTCTGGCTGAGACCCATAATCAGGGGGGTCCGAGTCAGTCCCCTGTTGGCTTCCCAGCTATCAGTCTATTGGCCCTTAGCTCCTCCTTGTTCAGGTAAGCTGTCTCTATGTACTTCTACTGCATGGTCGTGTCCTATCCATCTGCATCTGGGTTCTAGTTCGACTCAGGGTTTATGTATGGGTGTTTGCTCCTGTTTTCAACAGGCATTAGTTGAGGACTCCATGGAGAAGTTAGTTGTTGATCTCACTCTCCGGGAAGGGCATTTATGATAGCCTTTCCACGGGAGCTGAGATTGTTAGTTGGGAGCAGTCTTGTAGTTCTCTCGACCTTTCTTTGTGTTCAACTTTATCTTCAAACCAATATTGGCTCCCTCTTTTATGTTCTCTCTCTCTCTGTCTCTGTCTCTCTTTATCTCTCTTTCCTATTTTCCATTCCTAACCAGGCTCAATCCTCCTGGTCGCACATGCCTTCCTCTCCTCCCTCTCATTTTCTCCTACTTCTCTCTCCATTAGCTGTCCTCCACCACTTTACCTGAGGTCTGGGGGACTTGTCCCTTCCCAGTTCTGTGAGGGACTTCATATGAATCTCTTAGAATACAACTTGTATCCTAGTTCCTCTGGTGATGTGAATTATAGGCTGCTGATCATATGATCTAGTTCTAAAATCCATATACGAGTGAGTACATACTGTGTTTATCTTTTTGTGACTGGGTTACCTCATTCAGGATGGTTTCTTCAAGTGCCATCCACTTGCCTGCGGATTTCAAGATAACATTATTTTTTTTCTGCAGAGTAGTATTCCATTGTGTAGATGTGCCACATCTTCATTAACCATTTTTCAATTGAGGGTCATCTAGGTTGCTTCCAGGTTCTTGCTATTACAAATAGTGCTGCTATGAACATAGTTGAACAGATGTCTTTGTTGCATTGATGTGAATCCTTTGGGTATATGCCTAAGAGGGGGATTGCCGGGTCCTGTGGTAAACTAATTCCCATTTTCCTGAGGAACCGCCATACTGATCTCCAAAATGGCTGTATGAGTTTGCACTCCCACCAGCAGTGGAGGAGTGTTCACCTTTCTCCACATCCTCTCCAACATAAGTCATCACTGGTGTTTCTAATTTTAGCCATTCTGGCAGGGGTAAGATGGTGTCTCAAAGTTGTTTTGATTTGCATTTCCCTGACAGCTAAGGATGTGGAGCATTTCCTTAAGTGTCTTTCAGCCTTTTTGATTTCCTCTATTGAGAATTCTTTCTTCAGTTCTGTACCCCATTTTTTAATAGGGTTATTTGGTGTTTTGTTGACTAGTTTCTTGAGTTCTTTGTATATTTTGGAGATCAGCCCTTTGTCGGATATAGGATTAGTGAAAATCATTTCTCAGTCAGTGGGCTGCCGTTTGGTCTTGTCAACTGTGTCCTTTGCCTTACAGAAGCTTCTAAGTTTGAAGAGGTCCCATTTATTAATTGTTTCTTTCAGTGTCTGTGCCCCTGGAGTTATGTTCAAGAAGCAGTCTCCTATACCAATTTGTTCAAGGGTACCTCCTACTTTCTCTTCTAAGAGGTTCAATGTGGCTGGATTGATGTTGAGGTCTTTGATCCATTTGGACTTGAGTATTGTGCATGGCGACAGACATGGGTCTATCTGCAGTCTTCTACACACCCTCATCCAATTGTGCCAGCACCATTTGGTGAAGATGCTGTCTTTGCCCCATTGTATAACTTTAGCTGTTTTGTCGAAAATCAGGTGTTCATAGGTGCGTGGATTAATATCAGGATTTTCAATTTGATTCCATTGGTCTACCTGTCTATTTTTATGCCAATACCAGGCTGTTTTCAGAACTATAGCTCTGTAGTATAGCTTAAAGTCAGGAATGGTGATGCCTCCTGAAGTTCTTTTACTGTATAGGGTTGTTTTGGTTATCCTGGGTCTTTTGTTTTTCCATATAAAGTTGATTATTATCCTTTCAAGGTCGGTGAAGAATTGTGGTGGGATTTTAATGGGGATTACATTGAATCTGTAGATTGCTTTGGTAAGATTGCCATTTTTACTATGTTTATCCTACCTAACCAAGAGCATGGGAGGTCTTTCCATTTTCTGGTATCTTCTTTAATTTCTTTCTTTAGAGTCACAAAGTTCTTATTATATAGATCTTTTACTTGTTTGGTAAGCGTTACACCAAGATACTTTATGTTGCTTGTGGCTATTGTAAAGGGTGATGTTTCTCTGATTTCTTTCTCTGCCTCTTTGTCGTCTGAAAAAAATAGGGCTACTGATTTTTTTTGAGTTTATCTTGTATCCTGCTAGTTTGCTGAAGGTGTTTATCAGCTGTAGGAGTTCCCTGGTAGAGTTTATTGGGTCGCTTATGTAAACTATCATACCATCTGCAAATAGAGAGAGTTTCACTTCTTCCTTTCCAATTTGGATGTCCTTGATCTCCTTTTGTTTTCTTATAGCATTAGCTAGAACTTCTAGTACGATATTGAAGAGATATGGAGAGAGAGGACAACCTTGTCTTGTTCCTGATTTTAGAGGAATTGGCTTAAGTTTCTCTCCATTCAGTTTGATGTTGGCAGTTGGTTTGCTGTGTATTGCTCTTATTATGTTTAGGTATGTTCCTGTTATCCCTGACCTCTCTAATACCTTTATCATGAAAGGGTGTTGAATTTTATCGAAGGCTTTTTCTGCATCTAGGGAGATAATCATATGGTTTTTCTCTTTCAGTTTGTTCATATGGTGGATCACGTTGATAGATTTTCGTATGTTAAACCATCCCTGCAATCCAGGTATGAAGCCTACTTGATCATGGTGGATGATTTCTCTGATGTATTTTTGAATTCGGTTTGCCATTATTTTATTGAGTATTTTTGCATTGATGTTCATCAGGGTTATTGGTCTGTAGTTTTCTTTATTAGTTGTGTCTTTGTGAGGTTTGGGTACCAAAGTTATTGTGGCCTCATAAAAAGAGTTTGGCAATAAACCTTCTGTTTCTATCTTGTGGAACAGTTTGAGGAGTAGTGGTATTAGTTCTTCCTTGAACGTCTGGTACAATTCTGCACTGAATCCATCGGGCCCTGGACTTTTTTTCTTTGGAAGGCTTTCGATGACTGCGTCTATTTCATTTCGGGTTATAGGTCTATTTAAGTTGTTTGTCTGTTCTTGATTTAATTTTGGTAAGTGATAGTTATCCAGAAACTTGTCCATTTCCTTTGAATTTTCAATTTTTGTGGAATACAGATTTTCGAAGTATGACCTGAAAATTGTCTGGATTTCCTCTGTGTCTGTTGTTATGTTCCCCATTTCGTTTCTGATTTTGTTAATTTGCATGTTCTGTCTCTGGTTTTTCGTTAATTTGGATAAAGGTTTATCTATCTTGTTGATTTTCTCAAAAAACCAACTCTTTGTTGCATTGATTTTTTGCATTGTTTTCCTGGTTTCTATTTTGTTGATTTCAGCCCTCAAGTTGATTATTTCCTGGCATCTGCTCCTGCGGGGTGAATTCGCTTCTCTCTGTTCTAAGGTTTTCAGTTGGGCTGTTAATTCATTTATGTGACTATCCTCTGTTTTCTTCATATGGGCACTTAGTGATGAACTTCCCTCGTAGCACTGCTTTCCAAGTGTCCCATAAGTTCAGGTATGTTGTATCCTCATTCTCGTTGAATATTTGAAAGTCTTTAATTTCTTTCTTTATTTCTTCTTTGACCCAGGAGTGGTACAATTACACATTGTTAAGTTTCCATGAGTTTGCAGGTTTTCTGCTATTTGTGTTGTTGTTGAATTCCAATTTTAAAGCATGGTGGTCCGATAAGATACAGGGGACTATTCCTATTCTCTTGTATCTGTTGAGGTTTGTTATGTCTCCTAGTATGTGGTCGATTTTAGAGAAGGTTCCATGTGGAGCAGACAAGGAGGTATATTCTTTTGTCTTTGGATGGAATGTTCTATAGATGTCTGTTAGCCCCAGTTGAGACATAACTTCTGTTAATTCTTTTGTTTCTTTGTTGAGTTTCTGATTTGTGGTCCTGTCTATTGTTGAGAGTGGTGTATTGAAGTCTCCCACTATAAGTGTGTGAGGTTTTATATGAGCTTTGAGTTTTGGTAGTGTTCCTTTTACGAGTGTGGGTGACTTTGTATTAGGGGCATAGATGTTCAGAATTGAGACTTTGTGTTGATGGATTTCTCCTGAGATGAATATGAAATGACCGTCTTCATCTCTTTTGACTAGTTTTGGTTTGAAGTCTAACTTGTAAGATATTAGGATAGCTACGCCTGCTTGCTTCTTATTTCCATTTGATTGGAAAATCTTTTCCCAACCCTTTACCCTGAGGTAATGTCTATCTTTGGAGCTAAGATGTGTTTCTTGTATGCAGCAGAAGGATGGATTCTGTCTTCGTATCCATTCTGTTAGCCTGTGTCTTTTTATAGGTGAGTTAAGACCATTAATGTTGAGGGTGAGTAAGGTCCATTGATTGTTGATACTTGTTGGGTTTAGGTTTGTTGTTGGCAGTGGTATTGTGAATATATTTGTTCTGTTTCACCCTAGGTTTCTGGTGTAGTTGGATTATCTGTTGCCTACATTTTTGTGGGCGTTGTTACCTTCCTTGGTTGGAATTTTCCTTCCAATACTTTCTGTAGGGCTGGATTTGTAGATACATATTGGGAAAATCTGGTTTTGTCATTGAATATCTTGTTCTCTCCATCTATATTGACTGAGAGTTTTGCTGGATATAGTAGCCTAGGCTGGCATCCGTGTTCTCTTAATACTTTTAGAACATCTATCCAGGACCTTCTGGCCTTGAGGGTTTCCATGGAGAAGTCAGGTGTAATTTTGATAGGTCTGCCTTTATATGTTACCTGTCATTTTTCCTTCACTGCTCTTAATATTCTTTCTTTATTCTGTATGCTAGGTGTTTTGATTATTATATGTCGAGGGGTCTTTTTTCTTAGGTCCAGCCTATTTTTGGTTCGGTATTCTTGTGGAGCATGTCTCCTGCATTCAAATCCAAATAGGATGAATACTTTCTTGTGTACACTATAGCAAGAAATGATAGGCAATCAGTTGCTGGATTTACCATGCAACTGGAAATTATCCAGAAGGTGGTAGCTTTAGTAATTTCATGAATTTCCAAGATTGGGATTGTGGTTGTCAGTCCTAAATGCCCTGTTGATTTTGTTCACTAAGTTCTTGAGTTACACTGTATTCCTCTTGTGGATTATTTTTCTAATTAGCCTCCTTCTACATTTTTATACTTCCTTTAATAACCAAATCCATTGGTTCACATTAGCAAGGGACTTGCTCTTGGATGTGGCACAGTTCTGCAATCAATCTTGGATAAATCTCTTTTTCACATGAAAGACAGGACTTTGAAACATGCTATCTTGTACTTTCTCCTCACCATATCCTGTCACTCATGTCTACTTAGCCAATCAGAGACTCAGGAAGTTCTGTTTAACTGAAGGGCGGATTCTTCTAGGAGCCAGAGTTCTGCTTTACTTCCCCTTGTGAGGAATTCTAATGTTGTTTTGTGTGCATTTTTCTTTGGGCTCTGCTGTGGGTTGAGTGCTTGAAAGCCCACAACCTCCCATGGTAATATAGGACCCACTGTCCCAGAAGGGAAGGAGTGGTTTGGAAAGGTGTGTGTGATTCCAATGTTCCTAGATTGAGAATTGCAGCAGCTGATGCTGAGCCCGGGGAGCTGTTCCTTCCCCAACTGGGTGGGAACCAGCTGCCAGAAACTGGTTGAGCTTGCTTCTTGCCTAGTGATGTGCATCCTATATCTGCTTGTCCTTTTTCTTCCTTGCAATTCCATTGGGGAGGGGAACAGACTTTGATCACATCACACTGTGGAATTTGCCTGTTCATAGTGTAATGCCAGAGCATCTTGATCCAGACTGTGAATAGAATATGCCTGATTTTGACATTCCTTTGAATTGCTGATAACTGTTGTGCTGGATTGTCAGCATGGAAGACATATGTGCCCAATTCAGAGAGAGCTCATCTCTCTAGTATGTTCCAGAAGTTCTGAACTGTTAATATTTAACATTTAGGTTCAGGATTTATCTGGAGTTAATTATATTGAGCTTGTAAATTGTATCTCATATGGACAGCAGTAATCCACTACTAAAATGTTTTGTAGAGAGTATAACAGATGACATAAAAACATACCATATCTTAGGAGAGACATTAAGTCACATAAAGTATAATTTAGATAATTTAGGGTTGCTTAATGAATAGCCCAGAATTATTTGACCTATATGCTAACCACACCTGTTAGAAATTGATATGTTAAGATGTAAATGTTTTTTTTTTTTCATCAGGATTAATAGCATTTGAGCTGCATTTCCATAATGAAAGAGAAAATCCTGATTTTACAACCAGTGAAATGCCAACTGAACATCAAAGAACAGTCCTCTAAAGTGCTGTTCAAGGTTCATAACAGGGTTGAACCAAACAATAAATCCTGTCGTAAGTTAAAGTTTAATTTATTCTAGAACAGTATGTCTCGAAGTTTTCTGAAAAACGGATGTGAGGAAAGGCCAGGTTTGTTGACTGATGTCACTTGAACCCTGTCTGTAGCATAACAAGACATTGCCCTCATTATCTTCTTGACTAAACAACCTTAATTCTTGGGTTGCTAGTCTGTAGCATCGCAGAGTTCTAAAATTACCAGTCTATGCCACATAAGGCTGTGTGCAAGGCCCTGACCAAACAAAAAAAAATCATAAAGGATTTTCATGTGGAGCATGGCTTCTTGTTTTAGAACCTAAGAAGAAAAACAGTGCACTGTATACACTTCAGGGAAAAAACACTCTAGGCAATGGTGAGATTACAACTTGCAGCTTAAGGCAGTGAAATTCATGGGTCTCCATTAAAAGAGGGGCATGATGGTGTAGGTTGAGTGGCTTTCTGGGTTATTTTCCCACATGTATTCATTCCTTCCATGTGAATGACAACACAGAATTGGTGTGTGTACAATGTAGGGAGGGAAGCTTTCAGTACTCGGTGTTCAGTTTCCAATTAGGGTGTTCTCCTGTATTGATGTTTAGAGTCAGAAAACACAGGTGTTTATGATTCATAATAGTAACAAAATTATAGTTAGGAGGTAGTAGTGACAGCTATTTTATAGTTGTTAGGTTGCCAGAACAGGAAGAACTAACTGTGTTACAGTGACACAGCATTAGGAAACTTGGGAACCAGTCGTTTAGATTAAAGAGTCCTAGGGCTCAGGCTTGCCTCACACTATTTAATTGAGGAGTTGTTTGTAATTTTATACAGCTGCTTAATCATGGGAAGACAGTTTGCATTGTGTCCAGGCAGGACATTGATTATTGTGTGAAAAGAAAAAATACCACAGTGAACCTGCTACTTCCAATCCCTCCAGCATTTATGGTGGACTTACCCATGAAGATGGACCTGTGTATGAATGGTGTTCACTTACCAACTGTAAGGCAGTGGTGGTAATAGAACAAAAAGGGAAGGGTAAGGAGGAGTTCAGATTCCCTGCTTTTATGGTAGTTGACATTAGCACTGAGAAATGAGGAAATCATTATTTTTTTTAATGCCAGAGCTTTTACAGTTGAGTATATATCATATTGTGTAAATGTACCCCATTTCTTTTAAAATCAATTCTCCAGTTAAGGGAATTCTTGGCTCTTTCCAGTTTATGGTTATAATGGATAAAACCTTGGTGTTCATTGTGGTAGAAGGGAACAACCTTTGGGTTTATGACTAAGGGTGGTACAGCTGGGTATTGACATAAATAGACTCTCAGTTTTCTGAAGAATGATGATACTTATTTCCTTAAAGGCTGTATTAAATTGCACTTTTTAAAAGGAGTGGAGGCTTGTTGTCCTTGCTTACCTTCCTTACCAGCATGAGCTGTCACTTACATGTTTAATATTTACCATTCTCAAAGTTGTAAGATGGAATCAAAAAGTAGTTTTCATTTGGAATTCTCTGATAGCTAATTGTGTCAAACATTCCTTTAACTGTTTCTTAGCTACTTGTCATATATCTGCTCAGAAGTCTTGGCTTACATACATATGCCATTTTTTATTTGGATTATTTAGATTTTTAAATATAGGCAGGTGTTTTGTTCTAACTGCAGCTCTCCAATAAAGACACTGAGGCTTATATCAATTATACATGGCTCTAGCTTATTACCAACTAGCTCTTCTAACTTAATTTAACCCATTTCTATTAGTTTATGTGATGCCCAGGGATCATGACATTAGCCTGTTCATCTTCTCTTGCTAACTTTTTGTCTGGTCCATGACTTCACTGACTCCACCCTTTTTTCCTGAATTATCCAAGTTTGGTCCCGCCACCAATCTCTTCATGCCCTGCAATAGTATTTTGAGCTCGGTTTTAACGACTGAGAGTAAAACAAATTCATATTATACAGAAAACATTTTTCACAGCATACAACGTTTAGAATTTTTTAATTCTTTATATACTTTTAATTTCACCTCTACTGGATGTGGAGTAGTTAAAAATTTTCCCCCATTTCTTAAGCTGACCTTTTGCCTGATAGAGTGTCCTTGGTCTTACACGATCCTTGCAGTTTCATGGTGTCCCATTTATTAATTGCTTTTCTATTCAGAAAGTTGTCCCCTGTGCCAATGTATTCAAGGCTTTTCCCCACTTGGTCTTGTTTCTGCTTCAGTGTGTCTGATTTTATGTTGGGGACTTTCACACGCTTGATTGAGTGTTGTGCAGGGGGATCTATATGAATCTATTTCAATTCTTCATGCAAAAATTCAGTTTCACTGGTACAATTTGTTGAAGGTGCTGTGTTTTTTTCCCATTTTGTATTTCTTAATTTCCTTATCAGAAATCAAGTGTGCACTGGATTCTAGTTAAACTCAGTGTTTAGGTTTGGGTGTTTGCTTCTGTTTCCAACAGCACTATAGGAGGGCTCCATGATGGTGAATAAGTTAGTTGTTGATCTCACTATCCAGGAAGGGAATTTATGGTAGCCTTTTCACAGTTGCTCAAATTGTTAGTTGGCAACAGTCTTGTAGGACTCTAGACCGTTCTTTAGATTCACTTTTCTCTTCAAACCTATACTGACTCCCTCTTTTATTCTCTCTCTCTCTCTCTCTCTCTCTCTCTCTCTGTGTCTCCCTCTCTCCATTTCACTCACTCTCAGTCTCTCTCTCTCTTCTGCCTTGTATTCCTACCATGACTCAATCTTCCTAGTTGCAATTTCTTTCCTCTCCTCCCTTCTCTTTCTCTTAGTTCTCTCTACATTCATTGACCCCCCCCACCTCCCATGTCCTCTGGGGGACTTGTCCCATCAACCTTCTGTGAGTGCCTTTATATGAATCTCTTAGAATACAACTTGTATCCTAGTTCCTCTGGTGGTGTGAATTGTAGGCTGGTGATCCTTTGCTCTTGGTCTAAAATCCATATATGATCAAGTACATCCTATGTTCATCTTTTTGTGACGGTGTTACCTCATTCAGGATGGTTGTTTCAAGAGCCATTCACTTGCCTGCGAATTTCAAGATTCCATTATTTTTTTCTGCAGAGTAGTATTCCATTGTGTAGATGTGCCACATCTTCTTATCCATTCTTCAATTGAGGATCATCTAGGTTGTTTCCAGTTTCTTGATATTACAAATAATGTTGCTATCAACATAGTTGAGCAGATGTCTTTGTTGCCGGGATATGGATCATTTGGGTATATGTCTATCTCCAAAATGGCTGTACGAGTTTGCACTCCCACCAGCAGTGGAGGAATGTTCCCTTTCTCCACATCGTTTTTGGTATAAGTCGTCATTGGTGTTTTTAATTTTAGCCATCCTGGCAGGAGTAATATGGCATCTCAAAGTTGTTTTGATTTGCATTTCCCTGATAGCTAAAGTTGTTGAACATTTTCATAAGTGTTTTCAGCTTTTTTGGTTTCCTCTATTGAGAATTATTTCTTCTGTTCTGTACCCCATTTTTATTTTTTGATTTTATAAAGTTTTTTTTTTTCAATCAACACTTCTATTCTTTTTTTTCATTTTATATTACCAAGTCCATTTAAATAATAACAAACATTTATAGACAATATTTGGGGATTTGGGTGTCATTCTTTCCAAACAACTTCCTGCTGGTAAGGGGCGCAGTCATGGGGATTCTATGAAGATGTAGAAATGCTGGCTGTAGTCTGTAAGGCTGCTTTGTCCACCTGTTTTGAATGTAGGATCACCTAGTACTCTATCAGGTGGTCTGGCTTGATCAAACCACATTAGTCTGGAAGGAATGCACATCTTTTCATTTTCTGTGGAAACAATAATAGAAATCATTTTCCCGGTAACATGTCCTTGAACTTAATTTTGGAGTCAAAGCATTTTTTTAATCTAATTTATTATTTTACATGTCGATCCCAGTTTCCTCTTCCTCCCTCCCTTCCTTCCCCCTCCCTCCTTCCCTCTGTTTTACTCCCTCTGCCCTCTCACATGCACTCTAACCACTCTCCCCTCCCATCCCCCCACCCCAATTCCATATGTAGGGGAATGCCATCCAGTTGGGGTCATATAGATCTGACAGGTCATGTCAAGTAGGGACTAGTTCTTCTCTCCTGTCTCTAGATTAAGGCAGTTATCCCTCCATGGGGAATGTGTTCCCAAAATCCTTTTGTGTACCAGGGATACATCCTGGCTCCACTGTCTGAGGTTCCTTAGACTGCTCAATCCTTCTGGCTGAGACCCATATTCAGGGGGTCCTGAGTCAGTCCCATGCTGGCTTCCCAGCTATCAGTCTGGTGGCCCGTTAGCTGCTCCTTGTTCAGGTAAGCTGTCTCTATGTGTTTCTGCCACCTGGTCTTGTCATCTCGACATGCATCTGGGTTCTACTTCGACTTAGTGTTTATGTATGGGTGTTTGCTCCTGTTTCTAACAGGCATTAATTGAGGGCTCCATGGATAAGTTAGTTGTTGATCTCACTCTCCGGGAAGGGAATTTATGGTAGCGTTTCCACGGAAGCTCAAATTGTTAGTTGGGAGCAGTCTTGTAGTTCTCTAGACCTTTCTTTGTGTTCAATTTTATCTTCAAACCAATATTGGCTCCCTCTTTTATGTTCTCTCTCTCTCTCTCTTTGTGTCTCCCTTTCCTGTCTTCTATTCCTAACCATTCTCAATCTTCCTGGTCGCACATGTTTTCCTTTCCTCCCCCTCATTTTCTCCTACTACTCTCTCCATTAACTGCCCCCCCACTTCCCCTGATCTCTGGGGGGGGCTTGCCCCTTCCTGGTTCTGTGAGGTTCGTTATATGAATCTCTTAGAATATACCTTGTATCCTAGTTCCTCTGCTGGTCTGTACCCCTTTTTTAATAGGGTTGTTTGGTGTTTTGTTGATTAGTTTTTTGAGTTGTTTGTATATTTTGGAGATCAGCCCATCGTCTGATGGAGTATTGGTGAAAATTGATGGGAGATGCCATTCTGTAAATGATGGGCAATATGAAAGGAAGATAGGAGGGAATAAGAGACAAGGAGGAAAGAGGAAGTTGGAAGGAGGAGTCAGCATGGAGAGTCTGGAGAAAGCAGAATGCCGATATGCTCCTCAGTAAGAAGACCACATGAACATACATAGATCAGCAGAAATGGGTTAATACTTAAGACAGAGCTAGCAGATAAGAAACTAGTGCCAGGCCAATAACATTATGTCAAATATAGAGTCTCTTTGTGTTAATTGGGGCTGGCGTGATGGCAGGACCAGACCCGTGGCAGGCGGAAAAACCTTACTCCTTACATAAAATCTTTTCCCAGTCTGTGGGATGCCATTTTGTCTTTCCACTGTGTCCTTTGCTTTACAGAAGCTTCTAAGTTTGAAGAGGTCCCATTTATTAATTGTTGCTCTCAGTGTCTGTGCCCTGGAGTTATGTTCAGGAAGTGGTGTCCTATACGAGTTTGTTCAAGGGTACCTCCTACTTTCTCTTTTAAGAGGTTTAGTGTGGTTGGATTGATGTTGAGGTCTTTGATCCATTTGGACCATAGTATTGTGTATGACTACACACTTGGGTTAATCTGCAGTCTTCTAAACACCATCATCCAAATGTGCCAGCACCATTTGTTGAAGGTGATTTCCTCATCCCATTGTATTTTTTATATATTTTGTAGAAAATCAGGTTTTCATAGATATGTGTGTTTGTATCAGGTTTTTGAAATCCATTCCATGTTCTCCCTATTTTGTTTTGTTTTTTTTTTTGTTTGTTTGTTTGTTTTGTTTTGTTTTGTTTGTTTTTGTGGCAATTCCAGGCTGTTTTCAGGAGTATAACTCTGTAGTAGGGGTTAAAGTCATGGATGGTTATGCCTTTGAAGTTCTTTTATTGTACACGGCTGTTTTGGCTATCCTGGGTCTTTTGTTTTTCCATAAAAAGTTGATTATTATCCTTTCAAGGTCAGTGATGAATTGTGGTGGGTTTTTAATGAGATTGCATTGAATCTGTAGATTGCTTTTGGCAAGATTGCCACTTTTACTATATTTATCCTACCTATTCAAGAGCATGGGAGATATTTCCATATTCTGGTATCTTCTTTAATTTCTTTCTTTAGAGCCACAAATTTTTATTATATAGGGCTTCCATTTGTTTGGGAAGTGTTCCTCCAAGATACTTTATGTTGTTTCTGGCTATTGTAAATTGTTATGTTTCTCTGATTTGTTTCTCAATCTCATTGTTGTCTGAAAAAAAGTAGGGATACTGATTATTTTGAGTTTATCTTGTAGCCTGCTAGTTTGCTGAAGGTGTATATCAGCTATTGGAGTTCCTTGGTAGAGTTTATTGGGTTGCTTATTAAGCTATATTAACCTATCATATCATCTTCAAATAGTGATAGTTTGACTTCTTCATTTCCAATATGGATCACTTTTATCTCCTTTTCTTGTCTTATAGCTTTAGCTAGAACTTCATGTACAATATTGAAGAGATATTAAGAGAGAGGGCAGCCTTGTCTTGTTCGTGATTTTAGGGAATCACCTTAAGCTTCTCTCCTTTCAGTCTGATGTTGGCAGTTGGTTTACTCTGGGTTCCTTTGTATTTCGGGCATAAATTTTCAGAATTGAGACTTTCTGTTGAAGGATTTCTCCTGCAATGAATACTGAATGAGCATCTTCATCTCTTTTGATTAATTTTGGTTTGAAGTCTAAATTGTTAGATATTAGGATAGCCATGCCTGCTTGCTTCTTGTGTACATTTGATTGCAAGATATTCCCCAACCTTTTATCCTGAAGTAATGTCTACCTTTGAAACTTAGATGTGTTTCTTGTATGCAGCAGAATTCTGTCTTCATATCCATTCTGTTAGCCTGTGTCTTTTTATAGGTGAGTTAAGACCATTAATATTGGGGGTGAGTAAATGCCATTGATTATTGATGCTTGTTTGTTTTAGATTTGATGTTGGCAGTGGTATTGTGAAAATATTTGACCTCCATTACCCTTGGTTTCTTGTATAGGGAGATTATCTGTTGCCTATATTTTGTGTGCATAGTTAACTTCCGTGGGTGGGAGTTTTCCTTCCAAATCTTTCTGAAGTGCTGGATTTGTAGGTAAGTATTGGAAAAAAAAAATCTGTCTTGTCATTAAATATCTTGTTTTCTCCATCTATAATGATTGTTTTTCTGGGTATAGTAGCCTGGGCTAGCATCTGTAGACTCTTAGTATTTGTAGAACATCTATCCAGGACCTTTTGGCCTTGAGGGATTCCATGGAAAAGTCAGTTGTAATTGTGATCGGTTTGCCTTTATATGTTACCTGTCCTCCTTTTTTGCACATAGTATTCTTTGTTCTGTGTTTTAGGTGTTTTCCTTATTATATTGCTAGTGTATTTTTTTTTTCTTACTTTTGTTCAGCCTAATTGGTGTTCAGTATACTTCTTGTACTTTCATGTGCATGTCCTTCTTCAGATTGGAAAAGTTGTCGTCGATGATTTTGTTTGAGCTGTTCTTCCTCACCTTCCTTGCTGCCTATTATTCCTAGGTTTGGCCTTTTCATGGTGTCCCAGATTTCTTGGATGTTTTGTGTTAAGTATTTGTTGGATTTATGCTTTTCTTTGGTAGATGAATCTATTTCCTCTAGTTTATCTTCCATGCCTGAGATTCTCTCTTCCATCTCTTTTTTTCTGTTGGTCATGTTTTGTCTGTAGTTCACAATCTTTTGCGCAGTTTTTCTATTTCCAGCATTCCTTCGGTTTTTGTTGTCTTTACTTTCTCTATTTCAATCATTCAGGGTTAAAGGTCCTGTGTGGTTGGAGGAAATCTGGGATGAGCCCACAAACTTTGTACCTCCCAGGTTTCCTCAAGTCCAATGAAGTTATTCCCAAATGTGAAAGCAAAAGGTTTTAATTGGGAAGAACAAAACAGTCTGGGAGTTCACTCTATTGGAAGGCTAAGTTACGTAGCAACAAAATTGAAATGGAGGCTTGACATAGGGTTTTCAAGGTTACAGCATTTCATAGAGTACAAAGTTAGATTGCAAGGGCATCAAGATTGATTAGCACACCTGCAAGGTTTTCTTTTCTTTCTTTTTTTTTCCTGTATCTCATTAAAATAACATGTGGGGTCTGTACTCTGAAATCAGGAAGTTATCCACTAGAAGAGATTCTTGTAGTTTTTCCTTCTTGCCATTAACCCTAATTTTTAATTTTTCCATCACATCACATAAAGTAAAATATAAATTGTTAAATGTCTCAAAGAACTGTAGTCTTTCCACACAAAAAGCTCATTGAAGTTGATTAAAAAGATGTTTTTACACAGGGCTCCCTGCTCCCAATACTCTGAAGAGATTCAACCCACAAAGTTTTAGTCAAGAGTCATATCATTGATTCCAGGGAGTTTCACATATCTCATGAAAACCCACAGGAAGTAAAATCTGTCTTCATGTTCCCACTCAGATGTTGGGAGGACCCAACACATGATTCATTTACTACACCATGTACTCCTCCATCCTGGGGACAGCAGCCTCTCACCATGTGATTCCTGAGCTCTCCCAAGGTCTCCATTGAACTTATTGCAACAATAATTGAAGAACAGCACACACACAAATAAAGGTGCCAGATTTCCTTTAGAGAAAAGCCTGAATCTGGCCTAAGAAGGTCTCTGTACCTTTTATTATTGACAGATCATGAGGAGGGTTCTGGTTGGCTAGTGATGATTGAGTAACAAGATCACCTTCTTAAAGACACAGCGCAATGATTCCTGACCTGGCCTTCCAACCCAGACAAAAACCTTTTCTAGGTCAGCAGAGATACACATTTCTACTGCACTGGCTTTGACTCCAGTAGCAAATACTGCTCTCATCCTGTACCCACTCCTTTCTCCTGAAAACAAGGTGGCTCTCTAGCTTTCACAGGCCACTACACATTCACATGATGTGATTATTCCCTGTCCTAACTACTATTGAGAGATTTTGGCACAGAAAATGAGATGTTCTGTAGTTTCCCACTGATGTCAGATGAACTGAAACCACTTATTTCATGGTTGTCACTGGGACTTCAGAAAAGCAGGGGGGAAAAATGTAAAGAAAACAGGAACCAGATCTCAAACAAGAAAATAAGTCTTTCTGCAATCTCAAGGCTGGATGATGGATCCACTGATTTAGAAATCTGACAACAGTCCTGTTCAAGAAGAGAACATTGAATAATGCAGCTATTTTCTCACTGTACCCTAAGGAAGCTCTGCTGGGTCACCACAGTGCTTGTAGAAGCAAGCTTCCCAGCCCAATTCTCTCAGAGTATTCAAATTACCCTGAAGACAACAGTTTGTATTATTATTCATTTTTCAAGAATTTCAGGAATAAAACTCCCAATGCATTAGAGCTATCACCAAAACATCTGACAGGAGAAAGATATATCATGTTCTTTCTGATATTGCTCCTTCCCTTCTCTCATGGATTCTAAATTGTCTGTGACCACTAGATAAAATGTATACCCAGTTCCCCTGACCTCAGCAAAATACACAGAACAAACATCTTTTTTGCCATATGGCCTAAAATCTTTCTCAAGTTTTTAATATTCTAGGCACCCTTCCCTGTGTTAAATAAAAAATTCATTCCAATCTGCATTTTGTAATTTTATGTGCAACATCTGCACATTGTTTCGAGGAAGGAGGGGATGATCTTTCGCACAGCTGGAAGAGAGTGGGTTGTCTATTTTAGACAGGGTAAGTGACATTAAGATTTGTGTCTCTACAGTTGTCTATAAGGTCTGGATCTTGAGTAGAAGCCAGACCCAAGGTACCCTGTGGTGTGTCTTTAAGCACACTTTAACCCTTAAGGAAGTGCTCTTGTTGATCAAGCCTTACTAGCCAATCAGCAACACCAGGCCAACCTTCGAGTCACAGGCATTGCAGTACACATTCTGTAGCCATACTGTAGGCTTTTGTTCTTGATGCAGGTTTGGTTTTAAGCAGAACAAGCGCCAGTGAATTGATTGCTTTTCTGGGAGTGTTACTGTAGTAAATTGTGAGTGGAGCATGGTTGAGTACAGAAGCCACAACATGGTGAGTGATGGAATAATATCATAAGATGTTTCATAATTATATTGAGCATTCTGAGTATTTCCAAAAATAATTGTTAATGTGCCTTTGTAATCAGCATGTTGTTATAAATTGTTCATTTTCATAGGATTGTATTCATTCCATGTTGCAAACTTACCATGTGTAGGACTGTAATTCTGATGCTTCATGCTTCAAAAGACCATTATTTAGTTCTTTATTTTTGTTATATTGCTAATATGTGGAAGAGTATGGCTCATCATACATGTTGTGTATCTTGGCATGAGACTAAGTACATCTTCTTTTGGGGATGACCAGAGGTCAGATAATGATGCACAACTTCACATAATTATCTACATCCCATAACATGTATACTCATAGAAACCATTTTCTCTCATGTTCAATCATACAATAGATAGTAATAGACTTGTAAAATTGATAAATATTTATTCCATCAATTCTATTACCATGAATTCTAGTCTTGTACACCACAATTTAGCTTTGACACACTACACTGGAAATTGTAAAGCTAATTCTACTTGGTCTTAGTACTTAAAACATGGATTCAGATATGTGATTAATGATGAAAAATCAGAGAAGCAGAGCAGCCCACCCCTATGTCTTACTTCTACTGAATCCTCAGACCCAAGGGGTGGGCAATTCTGATCCTACGAGTCTTCCATTAGAATGTAACAAACTTCTGTCTTCTTCCACTTTATATTTCTCCTCCCAGCCATATCTACCTCCCAAGTACAGGGATAAAGGAAGGAACCACTACATGTCTCTCTTTCTCTTTTAGACTGGGTCAATATGTTGTAGCTTGGGGCGACCATGAAATTACAGATACCACCTCATTATGTCTCCCAAATGCTGGGATTAAAGGTGTGCTCCACCATGGCCTGTCCTTTATGGATAACTACAGCCTACCTCCACACTCTCTTCTTATAGCAAGTTTTTTATTGTTGTTGTTTGTTTATTTGTTTAGATTTGTGTATTCTGTTTTGTTTGGTGTTATTTTCAGACAGAGTTTCCCTGTGCACATTTCTAACTCAATCAAACACACGGAGATTTACCAGCTTCTGCCTCTCAAGCACTGGAATTAAAGGCATATAACACCACCACCTGGCAGGCTTTATTTGCTAAAGCAAAACAAAATACCACAACACCACCATAAAGGAGAAAACCTTTATGGACCCCACAAATTTAATGGTGTGTGGATCCTGCTGAGTTTATCACTTTATAGCTTTAAAGCCTATTTCTTTGACATACTCATGTGTACTGAAGACCAGCTGAGACACCCACACCCATAAACCAAACAAATACCAAATTCTTCAAATTTCCATTGGTCATCATGACTGATATACTAGCTGGCCTACAGCCTGTGAGACATTCCAATAAACCCACTTTCTACAGACACAGAGATATATGTTCTACCAATCCTGTTCAAACCGAGAACATTGAATAATGCAGTTGTTTCCTCATCTTCCTACTGAGGAACCTGTGCTGGTTCAACATAATACTCATAGATAAAGGTGTTCTTCCCAGCACCATTTTCTTTGAGTATTCAGCTTACCTTGCAGATGACACTTTTTATTATTCTTCATATGTCAAGAATTTGACTCAAATATCAGGAATAAAACTCCAATACAATAGACCTATATCACTGGCGTCTGTGAGGAGAAAGATATATCATCTTGTTTGTAATATGGCTCCTGCCTTTCTCCCATCTGAGAGGCCTGTGACAACCAGGTAAAAAGTCCCCTCAGGTCTCCAGACCTCAATAAGACAGCACAGAACAAACATCACTTGTGTCCTAAAAAAATTCTCTATACCTTTAATATTCTGGGAATCCTTCCATCTGTTTAATAAGAGAATCATTTCAGTCTGTATTGTGTAATGGTCTGAGCAAGCTCTGCACATTGTCTGGAGGAAGAAAGAGTGATAGAACCTGTGCACTGCAGGAAGTGAGCTGGACTGTTTATTGGTGACATGGGTAAGCGACATTGAAATTTGTGTCTGACTATGTTGTGTTGGGTGTTGTCTTTGATTCCAGCACTCAGGAAGTAGAGGCAAGTAGATTTCTGTGAGTAGACTCTGGTCTACAGAGTAAGTTCCAGGATAGCAGGGCCACACAGGGAAACTGTGTTTCAAACACCAAAAGAAATGAATGAATTAATCAAATAATCAAATAATTAATTAATATTAAACAAGTAATAAGAAAAATCTACTAGAATGCAACAACAAGATTAATAATAATAATTAGGAAGGAATTGACCAGCTCAGTTTAATGAGCAAGTTCTAGGAGAACAGGTGCCACACAGGGAGATTCTCTCTCAAAACAAAACAAAACAAAACAAAAAATAAGTTCCTGTTTGTGCAGATCTCTAAAATTTCTAGGTCTGGAGTAGAAACCAGGGCCAAAGAAGGTGCTGGGCTTGCTGAGTCTTTGAGAACAGTCTAACCCTTGGGGAACTGCTCTTGTCACTCAAGCCTCACTAGCCAGTCAGGGACATTGAGCCAACCCTCTAGTCTGAGGTCTGGAGGAGACTTCCTGGAGCCATGCTGCAGGCTTGGTTTTGTATCAGAACAGGAGCCAGAGGATTGATTGCTGCTCTATGAGTGGTGCTGTGGGGAATTCTGGGAGGAGCATAGATCAACAGAGAAACTGAAGCACGGTGAGTGAGGGGATGTGGGAGGGTGGGATGGGGAGTAATGAAATTCTTTTTGGCAGGCCCTCCAGCAGGAGGCTGGACTGGAATGTGCTGCCATATTCAGTATTCAGTTAGGCCCGTGGTGGTCCAGCAGCTTCCCTGACCACGTTGTGGCCTATGAATACTTCTCCATGTGGGCTGTTTCTGAGGAAAGGATTTTGATCTGGTAGCATTATGAATAAAATTCTGTGTAGTCAGCTCCATTATGGTTTTGGTGTGCAGGGATGGCTATTTACCAAAGAAGGAGAGGTTCGGTTACTTCAGTGCCTTCCAGCAGTCCTGCTTTTAACATCTAAAGTTTAGGGGTCACATCCATTCAGAGTTATTATTATTTTGTTTTTGCCATCAAAATAACATTTCTTTTGTGAAAAAAAAATAAATAAAAAGACCTTACTTTACAATTTTCAAACTGCAAGTGTGTGTCATTGTGCCTGTCATGTATTTTGGTTTTGGTTTTTGATTTTAGTTTTTTTTTTTTTTTCTTTTTGAGACAGAGTCTTTCTATGTTGCTTAGACTGGCCTCAAACTCTGGCTGTCTCCCCACATTAGCTTTCTGAGACCTGGAGTTACAGGAAGTTCAAGCTGGATCTACGAGACCCCACAGATGGCCAAGTTTTTAAACTAGGCATCACAGAGGAAGTGTGGCAATGACCTTCAGTCTAGACAAAGATACTTACCACTTTCCCGCTGAAACTTTATTGAAGGTACTTAATTGGCAAATTCCTTTTCAATCATCAGAAAAGCAAATGAATTGAAAAAAAAAGAAAGAATTTAACAGCTAGGCATTGATGCCACTCACCTTGAATCCCAGTACTTGGGAGGTAGAGACAGTTGGATTTCTGTCAGTTTGAAGCCAGCCTGGTCTTCACAGGAATTACTGGACACGTTCCAAAGCCACAGCAAAACCCTATATCAAAAACCTAAAACAACACAAAATAAAACAAAAACAAAGAATTGAACAAAAAAAAATAAAACAACAGAGAGAGAGAAAGAGAGGGAGAGACAGAGAGAAAGAGAGAGAGATTTAGCCAAGCAATGATGTTTCAAGCCTTAAACCTCAGCACTCTGGATATAGAAGCGGGTAGATCTCTGAGTTGAAGAACATCAAGGACTACAAAGAGAAACCGTGTGTGTGTGTGTGTGTGTGTGTGTGTGTGTGTGTGTGTGCTACCCTGAATTATGTACACATATGTACATACTCATCCAAGTGTCCATGGAGATAAGGAGAAATCATCATCACCAGGAGCTTTCTTTACTGGTGGTTTTGAGACACCAGGTTTGAGTGTTAGAAATAGAAGTCCAGTCCTCTGGAAGAGGAAGAAATGCTCCTAACCTGAACAATGTTGCTAGCCAAAGAGATTCACTACTTAGAGTTAGTTCTTCTACAGATTATTATTATTATTGTTATTATTATTAATTGTTAATATCATTTTTTTTTGCAGCATTGAGTGATGATACTGGATCCAACAAACTCAACAAACCTACAGGAGTTTATTGGGAAAGGGAGTGAAGGCAGTGGTAGATGTCAACCAATTGGGGGCAGAAATAGAAAGAGAGAGAAAATTGGCAGTACTTCCTTGCTAATAAAGAGGAGGGAAGAAGTTTAGAACCAGGCTCTGCAGTTGGGGCCCTTTCAACTGGGGACATGGGGGTTCCATTGGCCCAGCTCCTCATGGCCTTTGCATGCACTGTCTTATGGAGTCACTTAATGAATGCAAGGCTTAGCCTTCCAACTTTGACAGCTTTTGAGATGTCAGGATGAGGAGGAGCCCGGCCGCCACGCCCAGGGGGGGGGCGGGGGGGGGGGCCGAGGAGGGGCGGGGGGGCCAGGAAGGCGCCCCGGCAGACGGACAGGGAGGCGGGGCCGGGCATCTGTCTGGGTGTTCCCCGTAAACACTTCGGCCTTTTGTTTATCCTGATCCTTATTTACCGCAATAAGTGTAGAGTGATCATCTCTGAAAAACAGATCCAGGAGGGAAGTGAAGGTTACCTGTGGAAAGGAGAGAAGATCGACTCCAGGGCATGGAAAGAACTTGAGCATTAGAGAGGCCTGTGATCTGGAAAGGTTCCCTAAGAAGAAACAGGCCCTGGAGAGGATATGTGTGGAGTGACAGTCAGGTCCTGAGGAGAAACCACCAAGGCAGGAAGAGGAGTCTTTGGGAGTAGGAACAGAGCCAGGTTGCCTAGGTTGAGGTTGAATCCAATAAATCAATTATTACTATTAGGCAGCACATGCTTTTCTGGGTGCTATTATTTCCCTTGTTAATTACTGAACATTGGTGTTATAAAAACGTTATAAAGGACACTAGCTGTAAGTGTGGTGACAAAGGCCTTTTAATTTCAGCATTCAGGAGGTAGAGGGAATTCTTTCTGTTTGAAGGTAGTTGGGTCTACAAAATGATCTCCAGGACAGCCTGGTATTCACAGTGAAACAAATTCTGGAAAAGCACACAAAAGACCACACCAGCAAATATGTTTTTCTTTATCCCTCCAAATGACAAATAAAATATGTCATGTGTCCTAATAGTCTTTCTACTCATGAAGCCTTAACCTAAGAAATTATTTTGCATTTTTTAGTAGGGAAAAAAATGTTTGCATTGTGTCTGTCATGCACAATAATATTGGGATTTTTTTTCCTTTCCTGACTGGTTATCCATTTCTCCAGAAATTGCCCAGTGTAATAAGCATAAGTCAAGGCTTTGGGTATATTCACATTCCCAAAGTGTGTGTGTGTGTGTGTGTGTGTGGGGGTGGGGGGGGGGGGGGGGGTGTGTGTGTGTGTGTGTTTGTGTGTAGACCAGAAAACATCATAAAAATCTTATATAGATTAGAGAGATGCATATATTTACATAATGGGTAATATTTACAGCAAGCCTATAGACAACATAAAATATAACAGAGAGAAACACAAATTACATCTGATAAAACCTGGAAAACAAGACAAGGGTGTCACTGTATATCTACTCAACATTGAAGTACTAGTTAGATCAATAAATCAACTGAAAGATATCAATGGAGTATAATTTTGAAAAGAAGATATTGAACTATTGTTTCCTGTAAGTACACATCATTGATATTAAAAACTCTGCAAGGGAAGAACAGGTGATAAACACTTTAAATAAAGTGACTGGGTAGTAGAGTAACAAGAAACCAAACAAACATACAAAATGCAGTAGTCTTTCTACATAAAAACAGCAAACAACTGAGGAAGAAGTAAAGAAATCAGTACTCATCACAACATACTCAAGTAATA
The DNA here is from genome assembly GCF_943737965.1 of Phodopus roborovskii. NCBI lineage: Eukaryota > Metazoa > Chordata > Mammalia > Rodentia > Cricetidae > Phodopus > Phodopus roborovskii. The sequence goes on from NW_026125710.1 coordinate 88,543, forward strand.
TAACATATGTTTAAGTAATTCTTAACAAACAAGTGAGACATTGTGTGCTAAAAAATCTTTAAGTATAGGAAGAAAGAGTTTGAAGATCATATGAACAGATGGAAAGATTTCCAGTACTCATGATCAATATCATTAACCCAGTCAAAAGGCCATCCCTCTAACAACAATTTGCAAATCCACCACAATACCCATAAAATTTACAACACACTTCATCAAAGACTGAGAAAGTACAGTTTGTAACTTCAGATGAATAAAGAAAAGTTAGGTAAAACAACTCAACAGTAAAAGAATAGCATGGCACTGGCAGGAAAACAGACAAGTGCATCAATGGAATGAATTAAAAGCCCCAACATCAAACAAAACACAAGTGGACACTTGATTTCTGATAAGGAAATTCACAAATACAAAATGGGGAAAAAACACAGCAACTTCAACAAATGGTACCACTGAAACTAATTTTTTGCATGAAAAATTGAAATAGATTCATGTAGATCCCATGCACAACACTCAAGCCCAGTGTGTCAAAGTCCCCAAGAAATCAGACACACTGAAGCAGAAACAAGACCAAGTGTGTAAAAGTTTGAATACACTGGCACAGGGGACAACATTCTGAATTGAAAATCAATTAATAAATGGGACCCCATGAAACTGCAATGATTGTGTAAGTCCAAGGACACTGGCAATCAGGCAAAGGGTCAGCTTAAGAAATGGTTTTAGATATTTAACAACTCCACATACAGTAGAGGCTAAATTAAAAGTATATAAAAACTAAAAAATATCTAGGTGTATGCTGTAGAAAATCTCTTCTGTATAATATGAATTTGTTTTACTCTCAGCCATTAACATCGAGCTCAAAATACTACAGCAGGGCATGCAGAGTTGGGTGGCTGGATCAAACTAGGATAATTCAGGGAAAAATGTTGGAGTCAGTGAAGTCATGAACCAGACAGAAAGGAAGGAAGAGAAGATGATGAATAGGCTAATGTCAAGAACCTTGGGCAGCACAACAACTAATAGAAATGGGTTAATTTAAGTTGTAAGAGCTAGTTAGCAATAAGGCAGAGCTATTGGTTGAGCATTTATAATTAATATAAGCCTCAGTGTGTTTATTGGAGAGCTGCAGGTAGAACAAAACATCTGCCTACATTTGAAAATCTAAATAATCCAAATAAAAAATGGGGTATGAATATAAGCCAAGATTTCTCAGCAGATATATGTCAAGTAGCTGAGAAACACTTAAAGCAATGCTTGATACCATTAGCCACCAGAGAACTCCAAATCAAAACTACTTTTTGATTCCTTCTTAGAACTTTGAGAATGGCAAATGTTAAACATGTAAAGGACAGCTCATGCTGGTAAGGAAGGGATGCACTTGTAAAAGTGCAATTTAATACAGCCTTTATGAACATAAGTGTCATCATTCTTCAGAAAACTGAGAGTCTATCTATGTCAATGCCCAGCTATACCACCCTTAGTCATAAACCCAAAGGTTGTTCCATTCTCTATTCATTATAACCATGACTGGAAAGAGCCAAGAATTCCCTGAACTGGAGAACTGATTGTAAAAGAAATGAGGTGCATTTACACAATTTGATAGTTAGTCAACTGTAAAATATCTGGCATGAAAAAAAGTGATTTTCTCAGTTCTCAGTGCTAATGTCAGATACCATAAAAGCAGGGAATCAAAACTCCTTCTTGCCCCTTACTTTTTCTTCTGTGTCCACCACTATTTATAGTTAGTCAGTGAATTCCCTTCATACACAGGTCCCTCTTCATGGGTATGTCCACCATAAATGCTGCAGGAATTGGAAGAAACAGATTCACTGTTGTATTTCTTCTTTTCATAGAATAATCAATGTCCTGCCTGGATGCAAAACTGCCTTCCCAGGAATAAGCAGCTATATAAAATTACAAACAACTCCTTATTTAAATAGTGTGAGGTAAGCCTGGGCCCTAGGACTCATTAATCTAAACTTCTGGTTCCCAAGTTTCCTAATGATGTGTCATTGTAATATGTTAGTTCTTCCGGTTCTGGCGACATCACAACTATTATATTGCTTTCACTGCTACCTCATAACTATATTTTTTACTGTTATGAGTCATAAATATCTGTGTTTTCTGATTCTAGACATCTATACAGGAGACCACTCTAATTGGAAACTGAACATTGAGTAGTTCAAGCTTCCCTCCAGACACTGTACACATACCAATTCTGTGTTTTCATTCACATGGAAGTAATGAATACATGTGGAAAAATAACACCGAAATCCTCTTAAACTGCACCATCATGCCCTTGTATTGATTGAGACCCATGCATCTCACTGCCTTAAATTACAAGTTTTAATCTCACCATTGCCTAGAGTGTTTTTCCCTGAAGTGTATGCAGTGCACTATTACTCCTATTATGGTCTAAAGGGAGAAGCCAGGCTCCACATGCAAGTCATTTTTTATTTTATTTATTTTTTTTAGAGCTTGGACATAGCCTGAAGTGGCATAGACTGGTAATTTTAGAACTCTGGGGTACTATGAACTTGCAATCCAAGAATTGTGGTTGTTTTGTCAAGAAGATAATGAGGGCAAAGTCGTGTTATGCTACAGATAGAGTTCACGGGACGTCAATCAACATACATTATCTTTCCTCAAATCCATTTTTTCCAAAAAGCTGGAGATAAACTCTTCTAGAATAAGTAAAACTTTAATTTAAACCAGGATTTATTGTTTGGTTCGACCCTATTATGAACCTTGAACAGCAATTTAGAGGACTGTTCTTTTACGTTCTGTTTACATTTCACTGGTTTTAAAATCAGGATTTTCTCTTTCATTATGGACATGCAACTTAAATGCTGTTAATCCTGATGAACAAACATTCACGTCTTGCCAAATCAATTTCTAACAGGTGTGGTTAGCATATAGGTCAAATAAATCTGGCCTATTCGGGAAGGAGAACTAAATTAGCTAAATTCTGCTTTGTGTGACTTAATGTCTCCTAATATATGGTAAGGTTTTATGACACCATTTATACTCTCTACAAACACTTTAGTAATGGATTACTACTGTACACATGAGATACCAGTTACAAGCTCGATACAATTAACTCCAGATAAATCCTGAACGTAAATGTTCAATATTAAAAGTGCAGAACTTCTGGAACATACTAGATAGATGAGGGCTCTTTGAATTTGGCACATATGTCTTCCATGATGACAACCCAAGAACAACAGGTATCAGCAATTCAAAGGAATGTCAATATCAGGCATATTCTCAGCACAATCTGGCTCCAGATGCTCTGCTATGACATTAAGAACCGGCAAATTTCACAATGTGATGAGATCAAAGGCTGCTGCCATGTCCAATGGAATTTCAAGGAATAAAAAGGACAAGCAGATATAGGACACATAGCGCCAGGCAAGAAGCATGCTCAACCAGTTTCTGGCTGCTGGTTCCCACCCAGTTGGGGGAGGAACAGCTCCCTGGTCTCAGCATCAGCTGCTGCGATTCTCAATCTGGGACCATGGGAATCTCACACACCTTCCCAAGCCACTTTTTCCCTTCTAGGAACAGCCGATAATATATTAACATAGGAGGCTGTGGGGATTTCAAGCACTCAACCCACATCGAGCCCAAAGAAAAGTGCACAACACAACTTTAGAATTCTTCACCAGTGGAATCAAGGCAGAACCCTGGCTCCTAGAATAATCCTTCCTTCAGTTAACAGATCTTCCTGAGACATGAGGGACAGGACATGGTGAGCAGAAAGTACAAGATAGCATGTTTCAAAACCCGTCTTCCATGTGAAGAAGTGATTTATCCCAGATATATCCCAGATTGGTTGCAGAATTGTGCCACATTCAACACCAAGTCCCTTGCTAACGTGAACCAATGGTTTTGGTTTTTAAAGGATGTATACAAATGTTGAAGGAGGCTAATCAGACAATAATGCACAAGAGGAATACAGCGTAACTCAAGAACAATGTGAACAAAATCCACAGGGCCTTCATGACTGACAACCACAATCCCAATTTTGGGCTATCATGAAGTTACTAATCCTGCCACATTCTGGACCTTTTCCATCATGGTAAATCCAGTTGCTGATTGCCTACCATTTCCCCCTGTTGTGTATGTTGTGTACACAAGAAAGTAGCCTTCCTATTTGGATTTGAATGCAGGAGACATTCTCCACCAGAATTCCTTTTGTGGTAACTGCAATGGATAGTTGACTACAGGACTCAAAATTGTAATTTGAAAATGCAGAGGTGGTACAGCCCATTAATGTATGGGTTTAATTTGCAATTAAGAGGTAAGTAATTTCATTGCCCTGGGAAACATACAGCTAGGAACCAAAGACACCTGAGTCAACAAAACAGTGCAGTCTCAGAACCATGTCCTGTAATTGTAGAGATACAACTGCTATAGCCTTAATATGTCTTCCCAGGAAGAATTCACTCCACATATTTAAATGATCAATAAACCAAGTACCTTTAAGGACTGTGTGCATCAAACTCTGGCTAATCACTAAGAGGTGATGTTGTGGAAATTTATTTTAAGATATATTAGTTCGTTTATGCCATGGAACATATATTAAATGATGATGGGAAACATGCCTTGAATTCTTTACTGTGGAGTTTGTTTAGCTCTATTAAGCTGTGGTAATTTGCCTGTCTGGAGCACCGGAAGGTCTAATAAAATGCTGACTGACCAATATCAAGGCAGAAGAAATGATAGGCAAGGTTGGAAGGCAGAGAGAATAAATATGAGAAATCCAGCAGGGGAGATGAAGGAGCAAGAAAAGCAGGGCACATCCAGATATTCTAAAATAGAGCAAGAGTGAAAGTAAGATGCACAGAATTAAGGAATGGAAAAATCCCAGAGGCTAAAGATAGACGGGATCATTTAAAGATAAGAAAAGCTAGCAGGAAAGAAGCCAAGTTAAGGAAGGGCGGGCATTCCCAAATAAGAATAAGCCCCTGTGTGTGATTTATTTGGGAGCAGGGTGGGGAACATACCCTAAAGACCAAATTGTAAATATGTACAAGAAAAAGTCAATCTAGAAGAGATTTTCCAACCTATGTATGATATCACCCTTAAGTCTCTTACAGGCCCCAGCACCTACATCAAACAATTTAAATAGGGACAAGAGAATGCAAGTGCAGCCAATGAGACAGATGAAGACTTAAAGAGGAAAATCTATCTTTTAGACCAGAAGTTACAACCTACAGTATAAAGTTGTCTCAATACATTTTAATATCAGAGTCTATGAATCTCACTCATACAAAGGGCAGAAGACACAAATACAGAAAACATCAAGGAAAATTCACATATCTGTCCCTGAATGCTGTTCTTTTGAGCAACTTTAACAAGCAGTCCTTTTGAGCAACTTTAACCTCAGGATTTGGCTGATATTAATCTCTGAGCATGATACCTCACAAGAACATCATGGTTGCTTCCATGCAGAACCAGAAGATCATCTTAACTCGGTCTACCTGATGTCTATGACAGGGCTGTGACACCACTGTAGAGAATTCCAGTTTTACTTTTGTTTATTTAATGTATATGGCTGTTTTCCTCCAGCCACCTGGGCACAGTACATGCAAAGGCTGGTATAGGGTACCATCTCCCTTGGAAGTCAAGTTACAGAAGATGGTTATCTGCTAAGGTTTCTGGGAATGGTACTTGTGTCCTTTGTAATAACACCTAGTGCTCTTGAGTGTTAAGCTATATTTCTAGTCATCTTCATTATTTAAAATATATTCTCATAACTTTTATTTAAAATGTATGTCACCAATTTACTCCTTCCTGCCTTTTCTCCATCCCTTCACATGTTTTTCCCTTTAAATACCTTTCTTGTTAAGCACTTGAGAATATGTATGCACAAACATACAAATAAAATCAATAGAGTTCACTTCTCTTGGTTATGTATATATGGTTTGAGGACTGAACATGTGGATTTGCATTTGCAATTAGGGTGCTCATCCTTACCTGTGGCTAATTCTTCCAAATTCAGGATAATTCCTCTCGGTGAGCACTAGGCATCTGGACACAAAATGATCTGGGCTACCTTATTCAGGAAACATTAACAAGAATAAGTAGAAGGGTGGTAAGTAGCTTAGCTAACAATTGCTGTTGACAAGGCCCTGAAATCCTAGATCTTTGGGGGAAGATTATGGACACTGTCCTGAACCAAGCATAGTCAATATTTGTTCTTTGGTCCTCCCACTATACCCCATGAACCATTTTTATCTTGGATGACTTTTAAATCCTGAAACACCCACCTCTACTTTCTAAGAATCATGATTACAAACCTTTGCCACCATGCCTGTTTAAGATGGCTTCAGCTTCCCATAGTGAGACATTAGAATGATGGGATGAGGAATTACAGTTAACAATACTCAAAATCCATTTATTTCTGTTAGCCTTGGTTTCAATATTTGCAGTATGAGGCAGTATTTTTCCCAGGATCTTTGATGAGTTAAAACGGACTCAACGGTGAGAAAGATAATATTTCTTATATTTGGAAATCAGCGAACTTTGAGGCAAAAATGATGTATTTGATAAGAATTTTTTTCTGTTGCTGGAGTGACCACCAGAGCCTGTGTCCTGGTTACCCTAACTGGTGAGGGTCAGTCACTCATCCTCAGTAAGCCAATTAATTAAATCAACTTATGTAGTGACATGCACTCTGTAGTCAATATTGGCAGATCACTCTGATGTCCTAGGAAAACTTCCATCTACATTGGTGTGTTCTGGGCCATGTAGGGAGTCACAGTAACACTATTCTTAAAAAGAAGAGAATAATTAATACAAAAAGGAAAATGACAAAATAATATCATTTTAAATCATATTTATTATGTTTGACTAATTTGGAACAATAAAGAAAAATATATGTTTAATAATGCATCCAAAGGGTCCAAACAGACTTTGAAAGAAGACAAATATATGCAAAAATAAATAATCTAAGTAAGCCAAATAGTGAATATTCCCCATATTTAAAACCCTCCCACATTCTCAGTTCCTGTTTTTCCTATAATGTGGTCAGATAAGAAGTCAATGTTTCTTTATTACAGACGTTCTCATTTGGAAGACATGAGTCTTTTTCCACAATGAGTTTCCTGAGAAAATTAGAATTTCATGATTCCCGCGTTTCACTAGTTGCAGACCAAACTAGATCGCACAAAGTTGACGTCCAGTCTACAGACAAATGCCATTGTCTGAAAACCTGCAGTTACATTACAGTCACACACATATAACAGATATTTTTGCTTTGATTTCAGTAAATTTCTTTTTCTTTTTCTTTTTTTATTTTTGAAGGTTTTATTTCCTTTATTTATAGAGTTTAGTGAAGAAACTAAAACTTGGTGTCTGAGCAAAGACGACATTTGCATTATGATTTCTGTTTTAGGCCTGTTATGGCTCCACCTGCTGGCTAACTAAAAGTAAATGTTAATTCATGATAAGCAAAGTTCATATTCTGTTCTCTATAAATGCAGGGTGTGACACACTAGAAAAGACATGTTTAGAGTGCAAGAGACTTCCTTATTTAATTTGAAATGCCTTTTTAATAGGGTTTGAGACAACTCAACTCACTGCACAATGTTTTTTTAAATTTGAAATTCCTTTAAAGTTTCAATTAAAAAAATTAATTACACTATAGTTAAGACAATCCATTATTCTCAAAAATTCCTATTAAAATTGAATAAATGATTTGTACGAGATAATTTAAGAGAAATTGTTGAATATATTTGTAATAGTGATCATTTTTTATTTAATTTATTATTTTACATATCGATCCCAGTTCCCTCTCCCTAACTCCTTCCCTCCCTTTAACCCTCTCTGCCCTCTCACATGCACCCTAACCTGTTATCTTTGATCTCCCCAAGACCTTTATCATGAAAGGGTGTTGAATTTTGTCGAAGGCTTTTTCTGCATCCAGGGAGATAATCATATGGTATTTCTTTTTCAGTTTTTTTTTATATGGTTGGTCATGTTGATAGATTTTTGTATGTTAAACCATCCCTGCAATCAAAGGATGAAGCCTATTTGGTGATGGTGGATGATTTCTCTGATGTATGCTTGAATTCGGTTTGCCATTATTTTACTGAGTATTTTTGCATAGATGTTCATCAGGGATATTGGTTTTTAGTTTCCTTTCTTAGTTATGTCTTTGTGAGGCTTGGGTACCAAGGTTATTGCGGCCTCATAAAAGAGTTTTGCAGTGAAACTTCTGTTTTTATTTTGTGGAACAATTTGAGGAGTAGTGGTATTATTTCTTCCTTGTATATCTGGTAGAATTCTGCACTGATGCCATCTGGTCCTGAACATCAATCCAATACTTTCTGGCATTGAGGATTTCCTTGGAGAAATCAGGTGTAATTTTGATAGTTCTGCCTTTATATGTTACCTGTCCTTTTTCGTTCACTGCTCTTAATATTCCTTCTTTATTCTGAATGCTAGGTGTTTTGATTATTATATGTCAAGGGGTCTTTTTTCTTTGGTCCAGCCTATTGATGTTCTGTATGCTTCGTGTACTTTCATGGGCATGTGCTTCTTCAGATTGGGAAAGTTTTCCTTGATGACTTTGTTGAGTATGTTTTCAACACCTTTGAGCTGGGCTTCCTCACCTTCCTCTATTCCTATTATTTATAGGTTTGGCCTTTTCATGGTGTCCCACGTTTCTTGGAAGTTTTGTGTTAAGGATTTGTTGGATTTATGATTTTCTTTTTTCAATGAATCTATTTCTCCTAGTTTATCTTCTGCACCTAAGATTCTCTCTTCCAACTCTTGAATTCTTTTGGTTATGCTTGCATCTGTAGTTCCCAATCTTTTGCCCGTTTTTTTTATATTTCCAGCATTCCTTGGGTTTGTGTTGCTTTTATTTTCTCTATTTCAGTTTTATAGTCTTGAACCATTTCCTTCACCCGCTTGAGTGTTTTTCTTGGTTTCTGTACTTTCTTTACTTTCCTTAAGGAATTTGTTCATTTCTTCCACTTTTTGTTTATTTTTTTTTTCATTTCTTTAAGAGATTTTCTCACATCTTCTTTGAGGGCCTCTATCATTTTTTGATGATAATTTTTAAGTCGTTCCCTTCTGCTTGCTCTGCTTTGTTGTTGTGTTCCTTTCCAGTTGGGGTAGATTCCTTAGATTCTGGTGGTTTCATGCTTGCCTTCTGTTGTTAGTTATTTTCTTGTATTGCCATCTTTCCATAGCTTCTTCCAATAGGTGTTTGTGTTGTCTCTCCCTCTCTCTATGGTGGTTCCCTGGTGGGCTTATGTGGGTCAAAGTTTCAATATCTGTAGTTCTCTAATTGGTCCAAGCACTATAGGATGTCTCTCCGCAGACAGGGACCAAGGGATGGGGTCAGGGATGAGGATCCAGTAAAAGATGCCTGCAGAAACTCAGAGTGGTCCCGCAGAGATAGGCGGGTCTCTGGGAGGGGCCTGAGACTCCAGCAGAGGACTGTAGATTGGGGTAAGAGGTGAAGCAGTTGAGAATTAAAGTTGGTCCTGTGTGGATAGGCCAGTCTCCTGTGTTCATATTTGCTCCAAGAATTCCCCCAAAGTAGTGTGGTCTCTAGCCAACGGCTGGCAGGAGAGGACTAAGGCTAGGCTGATACTCGGGAAGTTTCTGCACCAATAGTCCGATCTCTTGGGGAACTGGCACTCTCCACCTGGGGCCTCTTTCTTTAGCAGAAGCTCTGCTTTGAGGGTCAAGGACTTGCTGGAGGGAACTCAGAGTTGACCCATAGATATAGGCAGATATCTGGGAGTGGCCCAGTAGGTGGGGGTCAGAGACCAAGCTGGTGGAAATTACGTGGCCCCACGTGGATAGGCAGGTCTCCTTTGGTCAGAGTTGCTCCAAGAAGTCCCAGAAGTAGTGTGGACTGTTTGCTCCACCCTCTGTTCCAGTGCTAAACCAGAACAGCAGGACAAGGTGCAGGGTAGGGCATAGGGTAGACGGGGTAGGTTGGTGGTGGGGATGGGTGGGGGTATATCAGAGATCCAAGTGTGCTCGCTATAGGGAAAGGACACAGGAGCAGCGGGATGAGGATCCAACCCAGGAAGTTGGGGGAGAGGTTGTAGGGGAGAGGTTGCCCCAATTTGGCCAAGACTCACCTCTAGCCAATGGCTGATGGAAGAGCAAGTTCTAATAGATCTTATTAATACAAACTCACAGAGAGTGGGAGGGTGAAAATGGAAGGATCACAGACTCATAGCATCTGGCTACTAGAATCCTTATCTCTACCTTTTATCAGACAAACAGTGTGATCCTGTCCTCATACTGCTTCCTCAGATTGACTGCTATCTCTTTGATCCCTCAGACTAACTACTCAAACAAAATCATTTCACTGCATGCTCTTCTGTCTCCTCTACCATTTTCTTGCTATTTCTGTCCAGCCATGTCACTCTATCTCCAAGTCCCTACTGCTGGGATTAATGGCCTGAAATCCTAAGTCCTGGGATCATCTTAGTGTGAGCTGTTTTTCTTTTAGACAGACTTTTTTCTCCCTCTCTCCCCCTCTCTCTCTCTCACTATTTCTCTCTCCATCTCTCTAATAGCCAGGACTGGCCTTTAACTCACACACTTCCATCTGCCTCCATCCCCTTGGGCTGTTATGAAAGCTATGCCCATACCCTGCTCTGTTAGGGAAGATTTTGGCCTCCATGACAAAATAGTTGCTTGGGGGTGTAGCTAGCTAGTGACTTACATGCATGGCTAACTAATGAGTTAGGTATGTGTCTGACTAGTGATTAACTAGAGACTTACTGTATGTGGCTAACCTGTGAGTTAGTGTATCTAACTAGTAACCTTATTGTGTGGCCAACTATTGACTTAAGGTGTGGTCTACTAGTAACTAGTGTGTTGGGCTAATTACTGACTTAAATGTGTCTGACTAGTGACTTAGCATATGCGTCAAACTAGAAACTTAGGTGTGTGGCCTACTAGTGACATAGTGTGTGTGGTAAACTAGTGACTTAGGAGTGGCTGACTAGTGACATATTTACTGTGACTAACTAGTGACTTAGTGAATGTAGCTGAAAAGTGCCTCAAGTATGTGGCTAACTAGAGGTGTGTAGTTAATGTGTTAGTGACTGTAGCTAACTAGTGACTTAGTATATGTGGAACCTAGTGACATAGCTGTGTGGCTGACTAGTAACATATCAAGAGTGGCTAAATAGTAACTTATGTTTGTGGCTAACTAGTGACTTAGGTACCTGGCTGACTAGTGACTTAATGTGTGGTTAACTGCCACAGCAGCCCCAGTGGAGACAGTGTAGCAATGGCTGAGAGAAATATCAATGGCTACCTGTCCAGAGGTTCGTACCACATGTGGTTATGCTTCCTGGGGAAAAGTGGTCCAGGTTCCTGAAGGTACTTGCCTGACAGGCTGATTGGAACAGGTGCTTGGTGTATTTTGTTTTATGATAGCTATAATGCTTTTGATCATGGGAGTTTTGGCCTGTAGCTCCACTATTAATACAGAGAAGCCCAGAAAACACGTAGATATAGTTTCAGAAACTGAAAGAGATACAGACCAGCAAACAGCAGATGGATGCTATCCTCTGTGCCCTGAACTAAAATCTCACTTAGCCAGTTGAGACTTCAGGTGTCAGCACAAGGCCTAATAATTTAACATAGCTAAAGCAGTAGGACTTTGCCCACAAGATGACACTTCCTGTAATTAGCCTGCCCTCAGCAAAGCTGTTGTGGGATTTACTACAATACTCTAACTTGAACTCTTAAGGCCCCTAAATCAATAAAACAATACAAAAGTTCTTACCAATGTTGTTAAAAGTTTACTGACCAGAGACAATGATTATTCTCTAAACTCAGTAAATCAAATAACTGGTATGCTGACCACAAGCCGGCCAAAAAAAAAAAAAACATTTTCCCAGCTACACATTTGCTTAGATGTATTTACAATCTCATGCTTTAAAGTAATTGCTGACATTTTTATAGTATGTCTGTGAATTTTAAACTGTGGCCAAAGATCTGTTCCTTGAACTTTCTGCATAAAAACCCAATGATCTGAAGTAAAAATTGCAGCAGTTGCAAAGCTCCTTGAGTGTGTTTATGTCTGTCTGTTGAGACAAAGCAACTCCTGACTTGTTAATCAGTGTCTTGGTCTCCCCGCAGACAATTGCCCACTGAAAGGTCTGCTGCAGATAACAAGTGACTTAGTTTTTCTGGGTACTAGTGATTTAATGTGTGTAGCTATCTAGTGACTTAGTGTGTATGGATCACTAGTGGCTTAGTGTCTGTGGCTAAGAAGTAACTTACTGTGTTTGGCTAATTACTGACTTTGTGTATGGGCTAACTAGTATCCTAGATGAGTATGACTAACTCCTGACTTTGGTGTGTGGCTTACTAGTGACTTATTATGTGTCTAACTAGTAACATAGTGTGTGTGTCTAACTACAGATATAGTGTATGTGGATAACTAGTCACTTAGTGTATGTAGCTAACGAGTGACTTAAGTGTGTAGCTGACTAAATACATAGGTGAATGGTTAACTACTCTCTTAGTGTGTGTAAGTAATTTAGTGTGATGGCTGACTACTTTCTTGGTGTCTGTGGCTAGCTAGTGAATTAGATATGTGGCTGACTAGTGACATAGTATGTGTGGGTAAGTAGTGGTATAGTATGTGTGGCTAACTAGGGACATAGTGCCTGTGGCTAACTAGTAACGTAGAATTTTGTCTACCTAGTGACTTAGTCAATGTGGTTAACTACTGCTTAGGCATGTAGCTGACTAGTGACTTAGTTGTTTGACTAACTACTATTTTCATGTGTGGCTAAGTACTGCCTTATTTGTGTGGTAGCATTGTGAATTAGTTTTGTGACTAACTAGTGACATAGGCATGTGGGTGGCTGACTATTGATTTAGGTGTTTGCCTAACTAGTGACTTCATGTGTGTGGCTAACAAGTGACTTAGGTGTGTGGCTAAGAGGTGACACATTGTATGTGGGTAACTAGTGAGTTAGTATGTGTGGCTAACTAGTGGGTTAGTTTGTGGCTAACTAGTGACTTACACTTAACAAAGTGTGTAGCTAAATAGTGACTCAGCTTAGTAATCTGATCTTCAGAAATTTTATAGATCACAAATAAAATAGAGCAGTAATTAAGAAGAGATATACTGATGCTGCCCATATGCTGCTATTTTGTATTGAGCGTAGTAACCTGACACATAGTCAATGATCTCCTTCTCAAACCTCTGAGCTGATATTAGTGTGTCATGCAGGATTGAACATTTCTGCACAAAGAGAGTTACCTATTGGCAAATTCAACATTCATTGGCTCTGAACTAGCTTCCCAAACTGTATACCCACATACTCTGGTCTGTGTTCATACACATGGCATGGATTCAAACATGATGGGAAATTACAAAATCACTCCCCCTACCACAGTCAGCTCCTTTTTTTCATAGTTGTGACTCCAGCACCTGGTTGCTTACCTTGAATCCTCCTTCAGTGTAAATAATATTGCTTACTCTGATCTGATAGCAGAGGCAATGCTCCACATGTGAATCCTTTCCCTGTGACTGCACTGGATAGTTCACTACCTGACCCTAATGGAAATTTTAAATCTCTGAGGTGTTACAGTAATTTAAGAATTTTGAAGGAATAGTACAGAACACAGCAAGGCCATTGTTTGGAGAGCAACAGACTGCAACTAATGCCGCCTGCATCAACATAAGAGCTTGCCTACAGGGTGAAAATGCATCTGTTCTAGCCTTAATATGCCTTCCCAAGGAAAAAATCACTTCACCCACAGTGGAGATCTGTAAAAACAAATACATCTAACATAACATGTATCCACCTTAGAAAATATTCGAACAGGAGCCAGCCTAGACATATTTTTGCATTTCATATATTCTATCCTTCTTAAATGGCTTTTTAAGTTCAAGCTCCATTTTAGACATTGAACAATTTCAATGTCTAGCTACTAAGGAAGAGGAGAGGATTATACACCAAATGTTTTCAAAATACTATTTCTTAAGGACATCAGATACCTGAAACTGATGTACCTGCTTCACATGTAGGATCCTGAGGTGAAGGTATTGGTAAATGTAGAAGGTAGAAAATATTAAAAAAAAAAAAAAAAAAAAGCTGGGATGGGGAGTAGTTTCCCATGCCAAGTAAGCTTCTTAAGGAGAATAGACTGTTGTACACTACTTCCAGGAAGGAAAGGGAAGGAAACAGGAGAATTCCTTGAAGTCATTCAATGGGACAAACTCAGGAGAAGACCACTAAAACAATGCCACACAAGGGGAACACAGGGTATCTCATGATTATTACTGACTAAGCCCACAGTGGCCTTGGGACTGAGAAACACATTTCTATGTAGTTTAGATCTACAGACCTGAAATAACCTGTCCACAAAGGCTTTGTTCCAAACAATTACCAGCTCTCCCCAGCAAATACCTGATTTTGGACAAGGTACTCTGTTTTATGGTTAATACACCAGGGCCTTAGGGAAAGTTCCCAAGGCCTAGACAAGGCTGTTACTATCTCTCCCAAGAATGTTCGTCATGCCTGCCTGAGAGCCTAAATGAAAGCTGTGCTTTATCTGGCCACTCATACATCGTTGGTTTACTTTTTAAAATTTGGTGTCCTATTGCCAATCTGGTAGAACTATGCTTTTCTGGAGAAGAAAACTGCAACTATATGGCATACTGGGCCTAAAGGTTGCTTGTGGACATTTAATATCTCTGTGATCAGCTGGTTATGGGCCAGTTTTTTTTTGTTGTTGTTTTTTTGTTTGTTTGTTTGTTTGTTTTTGGTGTGTGTGTGTTTTGTTTTTGTTTTATTATATCAGTAAGGGACTACATGATGTTATAAAACAGGAGTTGCTGCTTTGTAATGGTTTGGAGTCAAATGTCTGGAAAATCATGGTGAACACATGTGTATTTGGGATTCAAATTTCTATCAGGTCTGGTCAGCATACACATAGCTTTGTGTGTTTTAGAGGCAGTCCTACCTCAGTTAAATTCTACTTTGTGAGACATACTATCTCCAAAGCATTTGTAAATCCTTTGTGTTACAAATTTACTCCTGTAGATCACTGCTCAATAGTGAAGTGCTACCCTTACATGAGATGTCTTTTACAACCTGCAGAAAATTAACACTAAATGGATCTTACACATAAAATTAAAATGCAAAGAGCTGACCTTCTAAAAGATACTTACCTAAAAGGCCTCTGGAAGATTGTCGCCATGCTTTCAGTGGGTGCACCAAAAGTATGTAGAAGTTGACTAGATAGATGCTTCTACACACATCCCTGCTCCCAGTGTTCATAGCACAAGAGAAGGTTACTCAAGCATTGCATCATGAGGAGAACACAGTGCACCTGGAGAACTTTACTGATTAATTGCACAGCACCCTTCGGACATAACCCCAGCTCCGTGTGGTGGGAAGAGTTATCTACACAGGATATGAATCAACCCCTCCACAAAGGCCCTGGATTCAGACAATTGCATTCTTCATTATGTTAAAGGAGGGGCTCTATTTCATTCTCAATACCTGCCAGTCTGTCTCGGTCCCGAGGCTGATACTGAATCTGCTAAGCTCAGTAATGGGTTTCTGTATGAGTCAGGACCTAAACAGAAGCCTTCCATGCTCAGTCAACCTCTCAACACAACAGTATTTACCTTTTCAAAAAGTTGTCAGCTGGGCTCATCTTGCCCATCTTGCTGAACTATGATTCTCTAAAGAAAACTGGACCATCTGGCAGACCATGCCAGTAATGCCCCTTAAACAGTTTGTGAAAGACATGTTCTATGATAGGAGGATGGGGCCAGGGGCTGTTTGTAAATCAGGAGTTTCTCCCTTTGACATGGTACAGCCAAACTACTACAGAGAGATTTAGAGATACAAAAAGAGATAATTGTTATGTAGGTTTACATTGAGTTTAGGTGAACTGAATTTGCTCTTTACCTGGTTAAAATCAGGAAAGAGAAGCAGGATCCAGATGATAAACAAGATAGTAGCTCTTTCTCCTCCTAGAAAGCTTCATGATGGCTCTAAGAATGAAGGAGTTTTATCCCTGAAACTCAGAGCAAATGCTTGGAAAATGCATAGTAATGAAAACAGCAGTCTTCCTAGAAAGTTGAATAGTTGGAGAGGAATGGAAGTAGGAAGTTTGTATTTTTGAGAAAAATTGTTAGTCAACACATGTTCAGTACCAGGTTAAAATCAAAAGAAAGCAAATACTAACTGCATTATTCGAGGTTCTCTTCATGAATAGGGATGGTAGGATGAATCTCTCCATATATGTAATACTTGGATTTATTATAATGTCTCATAGGCTGTGGTCCAGATAGTTAAAAAATGACTGCCTACCAATGGGAATCTGAAGACCACAGCAATTGTTTAGTTCACCAGGGTGCATGTCTCAGCTGGTCATCATTATACACCAAAAGTCCAAAGAAGTAGGCTCTAAAACTAGTATAATAATAAACTTGGTAGCCATAGCTAGCGTAAGCAGCAACAGAATGAGAGCCTCCTTCTTCAATACACTTTATAAATGCAGGATACCACCAGATGGTGTGACTCATATTAACGTGAATCTGATTCTTCCTTACGTGTCTTGTTTTTTATTTTTTTCAATTTTGATTACTGACAGCCTCCTTAGTTCTGATATTAAACATGTGCAGTGCCACCAAGTAGTTAAAGATGGATCTCATCATCTAGTTCCATATAAAGATTCTCTGAGTGGCTTTTACACATTTTACCTGCCGGTCCTGTCTGAAATCCTATATGGGAATCCATTCCAACTTGTCATGAGTACAGAGAGCTCAAATACTTCCTATTGTCCCTAAGATATTATATTTCCTACTACAGGTTGCCTGTGCCATGATGGTGAATACCTCCTATCTAAAAACAATATATTTGGGCCCATACAGGCTTATACACACCCTTCAGGCAAGGAATATGTGCAAGTATGGGGTTACTTAAGGCAGATAATATATGCAGTTATAGAGTGTCTTTAGTATTAAGGAAGCAATTCTTACTTGCTCATTATACATATTAATAGAACACCTCTGCCATTGCCCTAGCTTTGGATGACTAAAGTTTGACGTATGAATTAAATGGAGCATTCAATGTTTGTAGTGAGATATTCCCCTTGTCCTTGACTATGGCATAGACCACGCCCATTGGGGGTGGAGACAGGGCTGGATGTGACCTGGGGGAACTAAATCTGAGGAGGATACTGGGAGAATTCTCTTGCCTGCATCACAGGGACAGAAGTGCATGCAGAGGCATCCTGGGACCAGCAACCTGCTGGTGTTCATCTGTCTGTTGTAAGTTATTTCTCCCTGAATAAACATCTATTCAGCCAATTTTTTTTCCTTCTTATCCTTATTGAACATCAATATCTGGTGTCAGAAGAGGGATCTGAATTTTAATTGGACCTGGTTTTCACCCAGGCTTCAGACACAGCTCCCTTCCCCCACCATCCTTGAATGGGCAGGGTCCCTTTACTAACCAGGAGGACACACCACAGCTTCTGGGACATTTGCCTCTACTGTACAACTTTACCTCCACAGTGGCCCTGAGAAGGCACTCACTGCTTCTCATCTTTTGCAAATTTCCGGCTTTGCATTTGCGGCTGTTGCACACATGGCTCCTGCCCAGCTGGTGATTTTCCTGCAGCCTGAGTCGCCAGTAAGAGGCAACATCTGTGAGTCCTGGGGTCTATAGGGACCATGATCAGATGGATTGTCTGCAGCTGCATTCTTTTTGGTGGGATAACTAAAACCATCAAAGTTCAAGGACAGCAGAATTACACCTAAGGTAATTGCAACATTCTTCACAATTTAAGTTGATATAATATCTGAGATCAATTGTTCCATACCTAGGGTGGATAATCTTATGAAGAAAGACTTTAGAAATTCTTTTACTTCATATATAGAAGGAATTTTAACAGAAGAAAATCATGGCTTCCACACACACACACACACACACACACACACACACACACATATATCAAAAAAAAAAAAATAATATTCTAAATGGTTTGAGATTAGAGCAAACAATAAGGAAATTTTACAAACCATAAGAGACTTGGAACGGGAGTTCAAAATATGAAAAATGACGATAGAGAGCTAAAAAACCACATGCAGAATATTGAAAATTACAAAGGAGATCTTAAAATTGGAAGGCAAATCATAGAATGCTTAGAGAATGAGATTCAGAATATTAGAGTTGCAAATAGAGAGCTGACAGCTAGAATACAAAATATGGAACATAAAAATGACCAACTAGAAAACATAATTTGTTATATGTTAAATGCTTCAATAACCAAAACAGAAACAGTGCAATCCATTAATATGCTGGCAGAAAGAGCTCGTTCCTGACTGAACGAAGCTGCTAATAAGGTTAAAAAAACAGGAACATCAGATGGAAAGACTAGCAGAATCCGTTCCATGTCTGAGGATAATGGAAAGCTAGCAGATAGAACATTGTTTCTGGAAGTCAATTTACATGCCATTCAGATAATATATAAGAATGGGAATATTAAAAATGTGGAATCATTTGTAGTTGGAGCAAGCAAAACACTTACTTATTCAATGAAGTCTCTAGAAAGTTATGTGGTTCAAGATCAGACACTAAAAGAAACAATGCTTAATAGATTTTAGGCCTTAGAAGACTGCTGAACCATGCCAAATAAGGGTAAGACAGCCTTTTTACCTCCCTGCTTTTGTTGTGGTATGTCAGGTACTCTAGCCCTTAGCCAAAACTGGCTGTACCAACCTTGCTATGAGAACTTGGATGACTGTCTATGTAGCATGGTGTTTTTGTCCTTGCTGCAACATTTGGAAATTGCCCATCGACACTCCCTGCCTATCCTAGTATTGTTATTTTCTTTCTGAGGTCTTTGATGAGGTTGAATATTAAATTATCACAACTATTATTCTGTCTTCCTAGTTAGATATATTACTTACTAGACTTAAGCTTTCCAGCTTTGTACAACACTATTGTATACCCCGTTTTGAATTCACCCTAGGACTAGCCAGGTCATAAGTTTATATGTCCTCAATTTTCCTTGTCTTAGAGCACACTTGTTATTCACGGTTTTGTATATAGTTTTTGTATTAAGCCTAAATCGTTTCTTTAGACTAAAAGGGGAATTTTGGTGAGATATTCACTTTGTTCACACCTGTCACATAGACCAGGGCAATTGGGGTGGAGACAGGGCAGGAGGTTACCTGGGGAAACTAAGTCTGAATAGGGGGCTCAAAGAGCTCTATTGCTTGCAGCATGGGGACAGGAGTACATCCGGAGGCATCCTTGGGACCAGGAACTTCTAGTATTCCTCTTTCTATGTTGTAACTTATTTCTCCCAGAATAAACATCTATTAAGAATATTTGTTTCCCCTGATCCTTATTAAACATCAATAAACGAGAGCTGGTGTTCCCCATATAAGCAGAAAAACAAGCCAAGAGGTAAGCGTGCAGAGGGTGCAGAGAAGCTCAGGGGAATGTACCACAGTAAGAAGGTAAACAGGTTTAAATAAAAAAGTAAGATATTCACTTCAGTCACAAAACCTCTGAGTAACAGTCATTGATAAGAGGAAAAAGGAAAAATACAAAAGGAGAGAGTTGTTTATGATAAGGATGTCTGAGAAAATCAGAGAAAGAGACTAAAGGTAATGTAAAAAGTTATAGAGGTTCAAAGAAAATTCGTATACAGGTCAGTGGAAGAAATAAACTATTTGCTGAGGGCTCTCATATCTACAAATATAAATTTAAGATTAGTAATATGCATTAAAATTTTTCACCATACCAGGCTAATTGTTTAAAATTTCCATTTATTTCTCTAAAGAAAATTATATGTACTTGTTAAAAAGTTCTAGAGTTTGCCTCCAATATGGCAAGACCAGACATTTTTTGTGCAAAATACTGTTCTTGTCTGGACTGTTTGGCTTTATGCTGTATGGACTTGACATGCAGGACCCACAGGAAAGTGACTGCTGATACAAGATGCACATTTCTACAAGCTTCCTGCTTCATGGAAGAGTCTGGTAGACAGTCTGTAGGGTGTGGAGAAAAGTGACTGATAAACTGCCAACACATGTGGGACATTTTTAAATGTCTTAATTTGCTGTAAAGTCTACCAGACACACCATGGCCTATAGGTTGAAGATGGAACATTACAGAAGAAAGTCGTATCTGACCAGGCAAGTTGTCCCTTTCAATTCTAGAGTTTATATATTATCTTTCTGTGTTCTTTGATGGAGTTGAAGACTGATAGTTAAGGTTAGAGTTTTCCTTAGTTGGGGTTAAAGTTAAACATAGGACTTTAGACTCAAAAAGATAGGATAGATGATAGAATATTTCCTTTAAATTTTACAAATGTTAACGGACTGGAAAAAATAACTTCAATCTGTGATTCCTGTTATAAACCAAAGTTTTATTAAAAGAATAGAGTTAAAACAAAATTGATTTAAATGTATTTGGGGTCTAATGCTAATAGCCCTCAGTAAAAATTTATCTCTAAACTCTGGTCATTATATTCAGATGATCAGCAAATCAGATGTCTTTTTATTGTAGATGATATTAATACTGTTTTTTTTTTTGGCTAAAGTTGTTAAAAATTGAAACTATTGAAAAGGTTACAATTAGTAACAGTAGAAATTAACATAAATTAACAGTCCCCCAAGTCATAATGGGTTTAAAGACATTAAGGGCACTCTATTTTTGATATTACAAAAAGGCATTACAGGATGTGTAATTGCTTTTAAAAACAGATTTAAATGTTTAAATTTATAAGGTTAAAGGATATTGGTGCTTTTATTATATTGTTAATGTTTGTACTTAAATCAAAGGGCTAAAATGTAAGATCACAGCCATGAGCTCTATAAAATAAATAAAAGTTGAGATGCTCATTTTTTATAATACAAAAGGCAATGTGTCCTTGTTTTTGCAAAATTTGGTAAGTGGAAGCTATTTAGATAAATTGAATCACATAGATGTTTCAAGTTTCCCTAAGAGGAGTTTCAAATTAAAATCTGTATTTTTAAAGCTAAAACTGACAATACAAAGTTCTAGTTTTATAAAAGCTGCTTAACCTATTATAAAATTTTAAGAAACATAAGTTACCAGCCATCCTTATAAATTAACTATTGGTTATAATCAAACTAAGTGTTAAAGAGTAATCACAGGTATAATCCTCACTCTGTCATCTATATATGTTGTAAATAATTAAGGTCAAATGAAGTAACTGAAACTAAGTTGTCTACTCAGATATACCTAGACAGACTTCTAATACTACAGAGATCTGTAGAATAAGGCATTTAAATGTTAACTAAAAAGCTATAATAACATCAGACAAAGAATCACAGATCCTAAAAATGATGCTAGGCCTCTAAAGAAGAGTGTTGAACACATGGATTGTGATGACACTGACCAGGGTGTAAGATGTTCAAATACATTTTCTGCTGGAGGTAGGACGCAGATTAGACTTTGTAGAGGCTGCAGGGTTCTAAAAAATTGTTTGCACCACCTTTGCCTAGACAAAATAATGTCAGAAATTTCCATGTCCTTCTTACACAGAGAAAAGACAAACAAACAAAAGAAACCCCATTAACTGGGGCTCTGCCCCCCCAAATCCCCCCCCTTTTTTTCCCCCCCCCCCCCCAAATGATTGGGATCACTTCTTACAGCTCGAATGGACTGCATATAAGTACAGCTATCCTGAGGATGGAATTTTCTCCCTGGTCTTGCTGTCCTTCTTGATCACTATAGGTAAGGAACCAAAAGTCCCAATTAAATATATATGTTTTAACTTCTGTTCCCACTTTAAACATGCCTCAGCTGATTTGTGCTTCTGGCAGATGAGCATAAGTTGCTGACTACAGTCTCTGCTCCTCAATACTGCACTCCCTGGACTCACGGTGAACCAGTCCAGCCGATGTGAATCTTCAACAGGGTCTACAAACTGATGCCTCTGATAAATCTT
The DNA here is from genome assembly GCF_943737965.1 of Phodopus roborovskii. NCBI lineage: Eukaryota > Metazoa > Chordata > Mammalia > Rodentia > Cricetidae > Phodopus > Phodopus roborovskii. Next base: position 110,500 of record NW_026125710.1, read on the forward strand.
CCATTTCTTGAATCCCCCTTCCTTTTGTTGGTATTGTCTAGCATTTTAGCATTCTTGCTGCTGACAAAACACTGCAAAAGTACGCAGGAAGTAACACAGGCATATCCCGGACACAACCGTGTTTTGATTTTCAAATAGCTGTCACCTGGAGTTCTATAGCCTATAAAGCCTCCTTGAGCAGCTTGTTACTATTATGTCTACCCACTTCCTCAACCTCCAAGGAAATGACTCCTGACTGCGAAAGTAAAAGGTTTTTATTGCTAAAAATCAAACTAGCTGGGACCTCACTTTGTCAGAAAAGTTATTTAGTGGCTTAAAATTGTGAAGGATTTGTAACAGGGTAAAGAGAATGGGAGGCTTGAGACCACTAGTCTCAGTTCATAAGGTTCCCAAAATACAGGCAGTTGATAGAGTACAAAGTTTATTTACAAGGTCTTCATGGATCTAAGTGAATAGTATCTGTCATTTGTGTGTGCAAGATTGATAAGCACACCTGAAAGGATGTAGGTTTTTCTTTGTTTTTACTTCTCCTGTGAACAAGATATATGCTCTGTATTCTGTAGTCAGGAATTTATCTACTGGCAGAAATTCGTGTTGTCTTTATATTTTCCTTCTTGCAATAAGCTCTAATTTTATACCTTTTGTTATTAATTTTTACATCACATTCCCACTTTGCTATGTACCATAGATGCCCAATTTTTGGGCCTCCAATAGGTAAAAGACTTCTGGTGACTTTTGGGGTACAGGTTACTCAACTTGCCCCCTATGTGTAGGAGTTTTCTTTTGATATAGCATCTCAACCAGGGAAAAGGTGAAATATATTCTTTCTTGTACTACTTCCTGCTTACTTTTGTAGCATTCTTGAGCATGAGAAGGCTACAATGGTAGACAAAACCAAAAAACAAAAAATGAGGGGTATTCAGGAAATGGGAACATTTATCAGAAGCATTAGTTCGTAGACCCTGTTGAAGATTCACATTGGCTGTGCTGGTTCACAGTAAGTCCAGAGCAGTATTTAGGAGCAAAATGTAGTCAGTAACTGATGCTCATCTGCCAGAAGCACAAATCTGCTGAGACATGGTTAAATTGGGAACATAAGTTTGAGATATATTATCATCACCAATCTGTACTGAAATCTATATTGTAGAAAAAGTAGATATTGTGTATCTGTAAAACAGCAGGAATGTACTTATGCCTCTGAGTCCTAGCAAAACCTACAGATTTGGGTTACAAACTTGTACATTTTTCTTCTGTCAAGAGAGAGCCATGTATAGATTGGTCAGTGGTGCCTTATACCTGATGAAACATCCTTCATATTTACACTTCCATGACACCCAACATAAATCATAAAACATTGAGTTTGTGCCTAAACAGCTGGGAGTCCTTGCTAGATTAGCTTATCAGAACTTGATTAAAAGTTAAGCTATGAATTTTTATATTGTAAATTAATTTTATATATTTTAAGACGTATATTTCTTGGGCTAGATAGATGGCTCATTGGTTAAGAGTACTGGCTGCTCTTCTAGAAGTCCTGAGTTCAATCCCCAGCAACTACATTGTGGCTCACAAACATCAGTAATGAGATCTGACTACCTCTTCTCGCCTGCAGACATATGAAGGCAGAACACTGTATGCATAATTAATAAATAAATGTTCAAAAATGACTTTTATGATTTTAGATCCTCATTTAGGAGCCATATTAATGCTGCCTCATACTGCCAAGCTGACAAAGTTATGGCTAGCCCAGCCATCAAAACTATCAGATGTGAGAAGGATATAGTTAATTAACTGTTCAATCTATTAAAAAAAATGACAGGGACCATTCCTTATATTCCTAGCCATAACCAATTGTGTATGGCATTGAGGGCAGAAGTTCATCACCAAATACATAATGTGAGAGGCTTTTTGTTTGTTTGTTTGTCTTTTCTCTGTGGAAGAGAGACATGGAAAAGACTGACCTTCTTTTGTCTAGGCAAAGGTGGTGCAAATAATTTTTCAGCATCTACAAAGTCTAAGCTGGGTCCTGCCTGGAAGAAGACATCGTATTTGAGCATCTTGCTCCCTGGTCAGTGTCGTAACAATCCATGCTGCCCCATAATCTTCTTTAGAGGCCTAGGGTCATCGTTAGGATCTGTGATTCTTTGTCTGATATTATTAAAGCTATTTAGTTAACATTTAAATGTCTTATTCTATACAGATCTCTATAGTATTAGAAGCCTGTCCACATATATTGGAACAGACAACTTTGTTTCAGGTACTCGTTTTAACCTTAATCATTTAGAACATGTATAGGCAACAGAGTGAGGTTTGTCCCTGTTATTATTGATTAACATTTAGTTTGATTATAATCAACAGTTAATTTATAAGAATGGCTAGTAACTTGTGTTTCTTAACGTTTTATAACAGATTAAAGAGCTTTTATAAAATTAGAACTTCATACTGTCAGGTTTAGCTTTAAAAATACTGATTTTAATTTGGAACTCCTTTTAGGGAAACATGAAACATCTATGTGACTCAATTTATCTAAATATTTTACGCTTACCAAATTTAGCAAAAAACAAGGATGCATTGCCTTCTGTATCATAAAAAAAATGAGCATCTCAAATTTGATTACTATATAGAGCTTATGGCTGTGATCTTATATTTTAACCCTTTGACATAAGCACAAACATTAACAATATAGTAAAAGCACAAATATCCTGTAACCTTATAAATTTAAACATTTAAATATGTTTTTATAAACAATTACATATCTGATAATGTCTTTTTTGTGATATCAAAAATAAAGTGACCTTTATGTCTTCAAACACATTATGACCTGGGTGACTGTTAAATTTATGTTAATTTCTAGTGTGACTAATTGTAACCTTTTAACTAATTTCAATTTTTAACAGCTTTAGCCAAAAAACAGTATTAATATCATCTACATTAAAAGGACATCTGATTTTCTCATCATCTTAATCAGATGACTAGAGCTCAGAGATAAATTTTGACCTGAGGGCTGTTAGCATTAGACCCCAAAAACATTTAAACCCTTTTTGTGTTAGCTTTATTCTTGTAATAAAACTTAGGTTTATAACAGGAATCACAGATAGAACTTTTTTTTTTCAGTCCGTTAACATTTAGTAATATTTAAAGAAAATATTCTTTTATCTATCCTATCTCTATGAGTCTAAAGTCCTATATGTAACTTTAATTCTAACTAAGGAAAACTATAACCTTAACTATCAGTCTTCAAGTCCATCAAAGAACACAGAAGGATAATATATAAACTCTAGAATTGAAAGAGACAACTCACCGGGTCAGTTCCAACATTCTTCTGTGATGTTCAATCTCCAGTATATAGGTCATAGTGTGTTTGGCAGACTTCTCAGCAAAGCAAAACATTTAAAATTGTCCCACCTGTGTTGGCAGTTTATCAGTCACTTTTCTCTACATCCTGCAGAATGTCTAGCAGACTGTTTCATGAAGAAAGAACGCTGTAGCAATGTCCATCTTTTATCAGAGTCACTTTCCTGTTGGTCCTGCATGTCCAGTTCATAAAGCATAAAGTCAAACAGTACAGACAAGAACAGTATTTTGCCCAAATGGCTGGTCTTGCTATATTGGAGGCAAACTCTAGAACTTTTTAACAAGTACATATAGTTTTCTTTAGAGAAACAAATGGAACGTTTAAACAATTAACCTGGCATGGTCAAAATTTTTAACACATATTACTAATCTTAAATTTATATTTGTAGATATCAGAGCACACAACAGTTTACATCTTCCTATGAACTTTCTACTACTTTCTTTGAACCTCTATATCTTTTTACAGTACCTTTAGTGTCTTCCTCTGATTTTCTCAAACATCGTTATCATAGACAATACTCTCCTTTTCTATTTTCCTTTTTTCCTCTTATCAGTGACTCTTACTCAGAGGTGTGTGGCTGAAGTGAACATCTTATTTATTTATTTAAATCCTGAGTGTACCTTCTCAGTGTGGTGCCTTCCCCTGAACTTCTCTGTGCCCTCTGCACTCTTAACTCTTGGCTCCTGTTTCTGCTCATGTGTGGTGCACCAGCTCTCCTTTATTGATGTTTAATAATGATCAGGAGAAACAAATAGGCTGAATAGATGTTTATTCTGGAGGAATATCGTACAACATAGAAAGAGGAATATGAGCAGGTTCCTTCCTGGTCCCAAGGATACCTCCGGATGTACTCCTGTCCCCGTGCTGCAAGCAATAGGGCTCTCTGAGCCCCCTCCTCAGACTTTGTTCCCCCAGGTAATCTCCTGCCCTGTCTCCACAACAATGTGCATGTGAACAAAGTGAATATCTTACTACAGTTCCCCTTTTAGTCTAAGAAAAGATTTAGTCTTGATACAAAAACTATATAAAAAACAGTGAATAACAATTGTGCTCTAATAACTGACTGAGAACTGGGAAGCCAGCATAGGACTGACTCAGGTCCACCTGAATATGGGTCTCTGCCAGAAGGATTGAGCAGTCTAAGGGACCTCAGACAGTGGAGCCAGGATATATCCTTGGTGCACAAAAGTACCTTGCGAACACAACCCCATGGAGGGATAACTGCCTTCACCTAGATACAGGTGAGAAGCCCTAGTTCCTATTTCAAATAACCTGTCAGATCCACATGACCCAAACTGGACGCCATTGCTCTACATATGGAATTGTGGTGGGGGGATAGGAGGGGAGGGTGGTTCGGGGGCATGTGAGAGGGCAGAGGGGGTAAAAGGGGGGGAGGGATGGAAGGAGGGAGAGAGGGAAGAAAAGGGAACTGAGATCAACATGTAAAATAATAAATTAAATAAAAAATGTGCTCTATCAAAAGGAAAATTGAGAATATACAATCTTAAGACCTAACTATCTAGTCCTAGGGTGAAGTCAAAACAGTGTTTACAATAGAGTTGTCCTAAGCTGGAAAGAATAAGTCTAGAACCTGTTATATCTAACTAGGAAGAGAGAATGCTAGTTGTAATAATTTAATCTTCAACCTCATCAAAGACCTGAGAAGGAAAATAACAATACTAGGGGAGGCAGGAAGTGTGGATGGGCAACTTCCAAATGGTGCAGCAAGGACAGAAACAGCATGCTACCTGGACAGTCACCAAAGGTCTCACAGCAAGGTTGGTACAGCCAGTTTTGGCTAAGGCCTACAGTACTTGACAGACCACAACAAAGGCAGGGAGGTAAAAAGGCTGTCTTACCCTGATTTGGCAGGGCTCAGCAGTCTTCTAAGGCCTGAAATCTATTCAGCATTTTGTCTTTGAGTGTATGATAATGAATCACGTAACATTATAGAGACTTCATTGAATCAGTAAATCCCTTGCTTTCTCCAACTACTAAAGAGTCCATATTTTTAATATTCTCATTCTTAGATAAAATCTGAATGAAATGTAAACTGCCTTCCAGACACAAAGTTCTATCTGCTAGCTTTCAATTAATCCTAAGACATGGAACAGATTCTGCTAGTCTTTGCATCTGATGTTCCAGGTTTTAACTTTATTAGCAGCTCTGTTCAACCAGGAATCAGCTGTTCCTGTCAGCAGGTTAATGCATTGCATTGTTTCTGTTTTGATTTTTGAAGCATTAGACATACAAAAAATTCTGGTTTCTAGTTGGTCATTTTTATGTTCCATGTTTTGTGTTCTACCTGTCAGCTCTCTATTTGCATGTCTAATATTCTGAATCTTTTTCTCTAAGTATTGTATGTTTGTCTTCTAATTTTAAGCTCTCCATTTTCATTTTCAAAATTCTAAACAATTTTTTCCAAATATTGTATGTTTTCTGTCTGTTTTTCATCCCTCTATTGCCATTTTCAATAGACTGAACTGTTTTTCTAAGCATTCTATGTTTTGCCTTCTAATATCCTCCCTGTCATTTTCAATATTCTAAACCATTTTTAACCGTCTAGGTTTTCATTCTAATTGGCAGCTCTCCATTGTCATTTTCAATATTCTGCATTTGGTTTTTTAGCTCTCTATTGTTATTTTCCATATTTTGAACCCCTGTTACTAAGTCTCTGTTCGTTTTTAAAATTTTCTTATTGTTTGCTTTAAGCTCAAACCATTTAGAATATCTTAATGTTGATACCCATTGCTATTACAAAAAAAAATGTATATATTGGTTAAGGCATGATTTTTCTTATGTTAAAATTCATTCTATATTTGAAGTAAAAGAATTTCTAAAGTCTTGCATCATAAGATTATCCACCCTAGGTATGGAACAATTGGTCTCATATTATATCATCTTAAATGGTGAAGAATGTTGCAATTACCTTAGGTATAATTCTGCTGTCCTCGAACTTTGATGGTTTTAGTTGTTGATCTCAATTTGTGGTGGTAGTGCCTGGCGGTGTCCCACCAAATTGCATCCTGCAGCAGACAATCCTTCTGATCGTTGTCCCTGTAGAATAGCTCTTAACAAACTAAGGCAAGCAAAATTTTGTTAAACTCATGAGTGAAAGGAGCTTTGTGCAAATTTCTAGGACCCCCAGGGCAAACAGGTGTTGCCACTTACTGGCGCCTTTGGGCAGCAGAAAACACACCAGCTGGGCAGGCGCCATGTGCACCACAGCTGAAAATGCAAAGTGGGGAATAGGCAAAAGATGAGAAGCAGTGTTAGCTTTCTCAGTGCCACAGTGGATGTAAAGTTGTAGGGCAGAGGCAAATGTCCCACAAGGTGTGGTATATCCACCTGGTTAGGCAAGGAACCCTGCTCATTCAGGGATGGTGTGGGAAGCGAGCAGCGTCGGCCGACTTGGTGAAAACCAGGTCCGGTAAAAATCCAGATTCTGCTTCTGACACCAGATATTGATGTTCGATAAGGATCAGGAGAAAGAAATAGGCTGAATAGATGTTTATTCAGGGAGAAATAACTTACATTATAGAAAGACGAACACCAGCAGGTTCCTGGTCCCAGGAAGCTGTTCCTGTGCTGCAGGCAAGAGAGCTCTCCCAGGATCCTCCTCAAAATTCTTTCCCCTGCGTCACATCCGGCCCTGTCTCCACCCCCCCAATGGGTGTGGTCTATGCCACAGGCAGGGCCAAGGTGCTTATCTTACTACAGATACTGAATGCTCCATTTAATTCTATGTCAGAATTTAGTCAACCAATGGTCGATCAATGGCAGAGGTGTTCTATGAATATATATAAAGAGCAAATAGGAATTATTTCACCTAATACTAAAGACACGCCATAACTGCACATATTATCTATGTTAAGAAACCCCATACTTGCATGTATTCCCTGCCTAAAGGGTGTCTATAAGCCTTTATGGGCCCAAATATATTGCTTTTAGATAGGAGATAAATAGCCATAAAGGCCCAGACAACCTATGGTAGGAAAGATAATATCTTATGGACCATAGTTGTTATTTGAGCTCTCTGTACCCATGACAACTTGGAATGGGTTCCCGTATAGGATTTCAGATGGGACCAGCAGGCAGAATGTGTTCCAGAACTGTCAAAGCCACTCAGGGAAGCTTTATATGGAATTAGATGATGAGATCCATCTTTAACTACTTGGTGGCAGTGCACATGTTTAATATCACAACTAAGGAGGCTGTCAGTAATCAAAAATGAAATACATTAATAAAACAAAACATGTAAGGAAGAATCAGATACACCTTTATATGAGTCGCACCATCTGGTGGTCTACTGCATGTCTAAAGGGAATTGAAGGAGGAAGCTCTTCTTCTGTTGCTGCTTCCCCTAGCTATGGCTACCAAGTTTATTGCTTTACTAGCTTTAGAGCTTTTTTCTTTGGACTTGACAAGTATAATGATGACCAGCTGAGACATATATCCTGGTGAACTTAACAACTGCTGTAGTCTTCAGGTGCCCATTGTTAAGCAGCCATTTTTGGACTACCTGGACTAAAGCCTATGAGACATTCTAATAAATCCATGTATTACATATATGGAGAAATTCATCCTACCATCCCTGTCCATGCACATAACCTCGAATAATGCAAATAGTTTTTGCTTTCTTTTGTTTTGAACCTGCTACTGAACATGTGTTGATTAACAATATTGCTCACAAATACAAACTTCCTAATTTCATTCCTCTCCAACTATTTCTAGGAAGACTACTGTTTTCATTACTATGCATTGTCCAACCATTTGCTCTGAGTTTCAGGGATAAAACTCCTACATTTTTAGAGCCATCCTCCAGCTTTCTAGGAGGAGAAAGAGCTACTATCTTGTTTGTCATCTGGAGCCTGCTTCTGTTTCCTGATTTTAAGTGCCTGTGACAACCAGGTAAAGAGCAAATTCAGTTCACCTAAACTCAATTTTAAGCTACATAACAATTATCCCTTTTTGTATCCCTAAATCTCTCTGTAGTAGTTTGGCTGCAAATCATGTCAAAGGAGAAACTCCTGATTAACAAAGTGCCCCTAGGCCCATCCTCATATCATAGAAGAGGTCACTCTCAAGCTGCTTAAGGGGGAATTACTGGAATGGTCTGCCAGATGGTCGAGTTTTCATCTAGAGAAAATCATAGTTCAGCCAGATGGGCAAGATGATCCCAGAGGAGAATTGTTTGAAAAGGTAAACACTGTTGTGTTGAGGGGTTGACTGAGCAAGCAAGACATCTGTTTAGGTCCTGACTCACAAAGAAGGAACATAGCTCTTTCTCAAAACCACTAATGAGCTTAGTAGAGCCAGTATCAGCCTGGGCACCTAGACTTAGACACTCAGGTATTGAGAATGAAATAGATCCCTTCCTTTAACCTAATGAACATGCTTTGGAGAGAATGTAATTGTCAGACTCCAGAGCCTTTGTGGTGAGGTTGCTTCATATCCTGTGAACACTACTATTCCCACCACATGGAGCTGTGGTTATTGGTCCCAAGTGTGCTGAGGGTTTAATAACTAAAGTTCCCCAGATGCACTGTGTTCTCCTCATGATGCAATGCTTGAGTAGTCTTCTCATGAGCTGGTCTCATTGAAAGATAACTCCTACTGAATTCCTAAAATCTCCTATTTTTTTCCATCTCCCACTGAAAGGAGAGAACAGTAAGCTATTCCTCATAAGAAGCGTACTTAGAATAAGACATAGGTTAAGTAAGACCTCCCTTTCACAGGTTTTATCTTTCCTTTGTTCTGCCTTTCCTCTTTTCCTCATGTTCTGGTCCTCCACTCCAAACCCTGTCAGTGAAGTGTGAACCTGTGTTTCATGTTACTCATGTATTATTAAATAATTATAGTACTAATTTTTCTGTTGAAAATTTTAATTGCATTCCTGGCCTTACTTGCAGTTTCTTATTACTACTTAAATTCTTCAAAGTGTCAGTTGTAATCTGACCCTGGAAGAACTTAAAAATGGCAGTTACTTTGTAATGCTAAAGTCTGTTTTAGGATCCAGGTTGTGGTGGTGCTTGCCTATAAACCCAGTACTCAGGAGACACAGGCAGGCAGATTTCTGTGAGTTTCAGACCAGTGTCATAAACACAGGTAGTCTCACTACATCTAAGGCTATTGCACAGGGAAACCCAGTCTCAAAATCTCCCAACACATCTGTTTTAGGCTCTGTCCCCTTTGCCCATTGGTCAGAAAAGAATGCATGCTATCATTACAGAGATATTCTTTACATATCTCTTAAGTCTATGGAGTTATTTCTCATTGGAAAGGCAAATATAGAACAGCTGCTCTTCCACTTTTTTAGAATTAGGTTTCTGAGACAGGCTCATTCTTTTTGATGTAGGTGTCCTTGATCCCAGTTTGTTGCTTCCAGGGCAATGTCCTTGCTGATCTATTGATTATCCCTTCTTAAATAAGTGAATGTATTCCTTCAGTACCTGTTTGTAGACCAAGCATCTTAAACATTTTATATGTGGATACCAATTATATTTACAGAAATATTTAATAAACAGAAATCATTAATCTGTAACACTGCAATTTGATTTAAAATATAACCCACTCCAAAATCACAAATGATGTAAAAATACCAGAAGATGAAAAATTATGTCCATCGTGTTTTAAAATTGTCCATTTATATCATGGACATCATGGAGTCGAACATGCATTGCACTTACAGGAAAAAAAAATCATGTGTAGCATGCTTTTTTCTTCAGACTAGAGTAAAATGAACAGGTTGTGTGTGTGTGTGTGTGTGTGTGTGTGTGTGTGTGTGTGTGTTTCAAAGCGAATCAGGGTAGGTAGTCAGCTGCTTAATTTACTATCATGAAAAAGGCCCTGCTCAGGAAAAGATGGTTTGAGGAGAATGGGCCGATGATGTCATAGGGAGTGGTACTATTAGAAGGTGTGGCATTGATGCAGTTAGGTTGGCATTTTGGGAAGAAGAGTTTAACTGGTTATGGGCTTTCAGGGTTTTTGTGTGCTGGATATGAGCAAGTGTGTAAGATGACGTATTGTGGTCTGTGTATCAAGATGAAACCAGCATGACATTCTTCTTCAAATCATTTTTTCTGTTATGATGACAATGGACTGGACCTCTGAAACTGTGAGTTACTCCAATTAAGTGTCTTCTGTATAAGATCTCTCTTGGATAAAATAGTGGTGAATATCTCATCCCTGCCTGTTATTGGTTAGTCCGGGGTTGGATTCCCTGACTGGGAGAGGATTACTCAGGAGACAGAAGCAAGCAGATATCTGTGAGTTCGAGATGAGCCTGGTATATAAGACTAGTTCCAGGACAGCCTCCAAAGCCACAGAGAAACTCTTTCTCAAAAAACAACAAGACTTGTGGAATTTGTTTGTGTTTATACATAGCAATAAGAAAAAAAATCTTAACTAATGAGTATTCAGTGATTTTTTTTATATCCTCAGGGTGTATTAATTCATGTCACATGAATGAAGACAGACTAGATTTGTGTGATCAAAATTTTGGAGGGTTATATTTAGCTGGGGCATGACATACAGGGTTAGGTATGAAAATTGCATGGATCACATTTTATTGTGCCTGTGCTACCCTGTGCTGGGAAGAAACTACTGCATCCTTCAGCATGAGGCTTTGGGTGTTCATTGAGAAGCAAATACAGATCATTCATTGACTGTTTACCAAACACTGTGGCTGGTATTGGGGACTGCAATTAAAGAGAGGAATATGAAATAATTGAGTTCATTTAAGAACTTCGATTTTGCTGTAGACACTGTGCAGAAAGAAGTGGGAGACAGAAGGAACATGAGCAATTTTGTGCTTTCCATCGGTGGAAATTAGCATTGTGGAAACTGTAATCAATTTTAGATGATTTGCAAAATGCCTGACTGGCCATTTCTTGGTGATAATGGACAGATGTTAACATGAAAAGAAATTGCAGGCTCTCTTGTAGGAGCTCCAAATGTAAACCACTGCCACACACCATGGTGAGTGTCGGGGATGCTGTGCAGGAAGAGCAGCTCTGCCTAGCTGTCATTGCTGCTGGGGTTGTGAGGGACCATGTGACTTGTGCTGCCCAGGGCCAATGGCCCTTGTGCTCTGAGCCTACCTGTATATATGTTCCCTGAGGAGAGTGAGATAGCTGTGATATCAGTATCCATACTGGTCTGTGGTGGTGCAAGACTGTAATCCAAGCACTTGGGAGGTAGTGCCAGACAGATCACTGTGAGTTCTAGGCCAGGCTGATTTTCAAAGAACATTCCAAACCTACAGAGAAACCCTGCCTTGAAAAACCAACCCAAACCAAAAGAAAACAAAACAGAAACAAATATTTGTTTCCTCTGTACTTCACAGGCTTGCTTGTGGCATGTTTTGGAACATACAAGGGAGAAACTAATATTTTGGCTTCTGGAATTTAGGAATATGGCATTCCACATTCAGGTTTAAAAATCAGTGGAAATAGGAGATGGGGATCATCCTTCAGCAAGATTTGACCACAGTGCTTTTAATTTTCCCTTACCACCATTTCAACCAGGAAAGTTGAAATCAAATAACTCTATTGTACTTAAGACATCATCTTTCCTGCTACAAGATGCCTGAGACTGGATGGTGAAAGTCTCCCATCTAAATAACAATAGATTTGGGCCCAGTCAGGTTTACACACACCCTTCAAGCAGGGAGTAAGTGCAGCTATAGTGCCTGAAGGGAGATGGTATGTGCAGTTATGGAGTGCATTTAATATGGGAAGCAATTACTATTAGCCATTTATACATATTAATAGAAGTCCTCTGGCATTGCCCTACCTTTGGTTGATGACTTAAATTTAGTGAATGAATAAAATGGAGCTTCATTTTTTAAAGGACCACAAAATACCATCATACTTGGACACATATCTTACAGGCTCCACAAAGTTGATGCCATATGGATCCTACTGAGTCTATTCCATAATAGCTTTAGAGAGAATTTCTTTGAAATACTTCTTTATGCTGAAGACCAGCTAAGACATCTAGACTCATAAACCAAACAACTACAGAATTCTTCAAATTTCCATTGTTAGGCATTGTTAGAGTATGTGGCCCTTAGCTTCCGAGACAGCCCAATAAATCCACTTTCAACAATCACAGTTTTCCTCTACAGAAAATTATGTCTGCCAGATGGAAATCTTGAGACCAGGTGACACGTTTGTGCATCACAGGGTTGCTTTTGTGTTTTGTGGGAACATTCACTGGTAAACTGTAAGTTTGGCTTCTGGAATTTATGAACATCTCATTCAACATTTAGGTTTTCTTACATGATTTACTCAAAGTTTAGAAACTGCTAAAAAGAAGTGATGGGGATCTTCCTTCAGCAATATGTGATCAGAGTGCTATTAACATTTTCCTACCTCCCACAACAATGGTGTGATTCAGGAAAGTTGAGTTTCTGGGAACAAATGGAATTTCTGATCTACAGAACTTTCTAGGTGTGCATGATGTTGAATGTGTGGATTGTGCGGATGCCTCATACTGTTTCATGATACATGTGGCAGGAACAGGTATTAAATTATTCTTCTATGTTATTTTCCATCTGGGCATCAACAGGTCCATGTTTACCTTAAACAACGAGGGGACATGAGAGTTTGCAGTAGCAAAGCAAGAGATTAACCCCATTTGTATGTGGAGTTTTAGACTATAGCACATATCTGTTGGGAAGAAATGTCAGTAGCTTGAGGGTCAGAAGCAAAACAGTTCAAGGCTTCTTCTTGTTTAAAGTTTTGGCAGTCGTGTAGTCTAGTTATTTAATTTGTAAACATATAAAATCATTAGTAGCTGTGTTACACTAGTGAAGACCTCATTTTACATGGCTGACTTTCCCTTGACCTCTTGAGAAATGGTTGGTTATATTTTCCTGCATTTCTTTTTCCATTTTTCTATACATCCCCTTTATTCTTTCCCAAATATTTTGTACCTTCTCAATTGCTGTAGATTTGTTGTGAGTATAAATGTCACACTGTGTCAGTGTATGCACTATCATTTGTAATCCTGTTCATACTTACATGTGTTTCCAATTTCATATAGGTCAGGAATTAGATGAGGTGTTGGAAATTTTATTTGCATTTTAATGAATTCATATTGCAAATTTACCTTCTATGGTATCATAATGTTGAGGCATCCATTTCCCAATGATTATTCATTGAATTCTTTATTTATATGGGCTAAGCAGATGGCACAGCACATAATCTTGTAGATGACCTGATTTCAGATCCCACCAACCAAACACAGAAGTTTGTAAAAACCTCTTACTATAGATGCAGGATATCTAACAACCACTTCTATGGTGTGTCCCATAAACACACATGGAAAACATCTCTCTTACAAATACTGTATATTCAAAATTTGGTGTAAACATTTCTTTTTACTTATGAAAGACCCACAGATGCCGTGGACCCTCACGCCCTGACTCAGGAAAGGCGCCCCCCCCAAATCACTCACGATAAGTGGTCTTGATGCAAAAGCATGAGGCTTTTTATATTCCAGTGCACTGGGGTCCACAGCCATACTCCACGTGGGGTAGAGGACTAGGAACCCTGAGTACAGTGTTTAGACAGGTCTTATAGGGTTACAATAAAGCCCACACATCATAAACCAATCATCTCATAGCATCTGGTGTGGATCAATTAATTTGAAGTATCCAAGCCTGCACTTAGCCCAGGAAGTCTGCTTTCGCTAGGGCTTGTGGGTGGTGTGACAAGGCTCATTTTGTGTGTTCACTTACTCACTCACTCACAACCCTGTCATAAACAGTCAAGAATGTGACCTTTAGCATACTCATTGCTAGGTGGCAAGGTCTATGGAGATTTAGGCTAAATTTTTCCATCATTACACTTATAGGCAAATGAAAACAAAACCAGTCGCTTTGGGTGCATGATACAAATAATACACTGCTTCTTTTTAAATGTTATTTTTAAAATTTAGTCTTCATTTTAAATACCATCCATAGTTCACCTCCCTCCCCATCTTCCTTCCCCAATATCTTCCCCTTCATAAGCCCCATCCAATTCTTAGAGGGGATAAGAACTTCCTTTGGGAGTCAACAAAGTCTAGCATACCAAGCTGAGGAAGGCTCTAGGCATTACATCCTGTATCATGACAGAACAAGGTGTCTCACCATAGGATGTAGCTTACAAACATCCAGTTTGTCACCTGGGATAGCTCCTGGTTTCACTGCCAGGGTCCCTCGAACAGATCAATTCAAATAACTATCACTGACATTCACAGGGTTTAGTCTGATGCAATGAAAATCCTCCAACAGTCAGTCCATAGTCTGTGAGTTCCACTAGTGACAGTGTTAGGGGTGTGGCATTGTTGGAGTGGGCTTTACCTAGTTAGAGGAAGTATGTCACTGGGTGTGGGTGGAGTCAGGCATTGATGTTTCTTGTATATAGGATGCTGGCCAGTGTGTTGGTGAACATTCTGTTGCCTCTGAGTCAAGAGTTAATGACACTAACCTACAGCACCACATTCACCTGCAGGGTGCCATGCCCCAGCCATAATGATGATTAACTGAATCTCTGAAACATTAAGTGAGACAACTCAATTAAATGTTTTCTTTTTAAGAGTTTCCATGGTATGTAGTATCTCTTCACAGCAATAAAACCCTAAAAAGACAGATGTGGGTATCAGGGTCTGGGATATTGCTGTGAGAGGCTGGACCACTCATAATATTTCTTTGATGTTATATGAGTATAATTGATCTACTAGCTTGTTTCTCCCTTTATGTCTATTCATTTTGGTTTTTTTCCTCAGTGCTATATAATTTTTAAAGGGCCAAGAAAAGTTCTATGTGAACATCAAATTCAGTTTCCTTCTAAGGTAACTTGATGAATACATTATAATGACCATGTCATGAAATAAATGTGGGAAGTGCCAGAATTATATGACTATATTGTCAAAGATGCAGACATTTACAATGTGTTTATCAAACTTCCTGTTTAACACAGATATGGTGTAGAACCCTTCATGGACCCCCGAGGGACCTTGAGCAAGCCTGAAGCTGGTGGCTGGAAATCCTTGCCCCAAGGCTGTTTTGGAACTCTTCCCATTTTGATAACACACCTCATGATACACACCTCGTGACAACACACACCTCGTAGGGAGGAGCTCAGCCTAAAATTCCTGTAATTTTCCATTGTGCTGTAAGTTGGTATTTAAGACCATTCTTTCCCCTCAATAAACTGCATTCGGCATTTGGTGTTCTGACATTGCCATTGAACGAATGACCCCCTGTCTTGACTTTATTTCAATCTCTAGGCCATCACCTAATTTGTGGAACAAATCAGGACACGGACAATACCAGTGGACCTTGCCCAACAAGATTTGGAAAGAAAGGATCACCTAAGAAATCACACTCAGAGGCCGGCCAGCAAAATTAAGTGAATGAGGGTGTATTGAAGGATGGGTGCCAGTAACCCTAAGGAAAGTCTCAGTGGACTATTAGTGGCCCTATTGAAAAGACAGAGCAATAGGATTAAAACAAGACAGCTAAAGAATTCATTGCCACAATTAAAAAGAAAAATGGCAGAGATGAATAGGACTTTTGAGGAATTACAATATTTATCAGGGGACAAGAGGGATCCCAACTAGGAGATGATAGTCATGCTGTAACTGATGAACTGGATACTTTGGAATCAGAAACTGAAGCTGGTGAGCCCATATTTCAACTCCCAAGGCACAACCACTTTTTGTGATTCTGCTTCCTTTTGTAGGGCCTCTACACCTCGAGGGTTAGAGGAAGAAGCCAAAGATTTAATAACCAAGGTAGAAGTGTTAGAATAGGAAAGACAATTGTTTCCAGTGATTGAGACAGTGGATCCACAGGATAACAGAGTGAGGGAGCACAGCCCATTAAATTTTAAGGATATAAAACAGCTTAAAGAGGCTGTCACTGCTTATGGGCCCCATGCTCCTTTTACTCAGACAATTTTTGAGTCTTTCACAGGATTAAATTGTATTGATTGGATGCAGCACTGTAGAGGCTTGCTGAGTGGGGGTGACTATTTGCTATGGAAAGACAAATTTCAAGAATTTTGCAAGGAAACCACACAAATTAATGCTGTTGCTGGATTTCCTGCTAGGAATTTAGATATGCTCGCAGGCACTAGGCAATATTCTACACTTGTAGCTCAAATTCTTTTTGACCCAGAAGTACATGCAGAAAATGCTGTTGCTGCTATTAGAGCTTGGAAAGCCCTGCCTAATAAGGCTGCAGGAGATCAACTATCTAAGGTATTGCAGGGACTGTCTGAGCCCTATTCAGATTTTGCAGACTGCCTCCTATAGCTGCCAGGCCACATTTTTGGTGATGATGGAAATGCCATGCCCATAGTTAAAAAATTGGCATTTGAAAATGCAAACAAGTACTGCAAAGAGGCTTTACATCACCATAAGGCCAAACATCTTAATGATTATATACGCATATGTCGGTACATAGATGGTCATCACATTATGGTCCAGGTTATAGCTTCAGTTATTAAAAGAGGTGGGGACAATGGAGGAGCCAGGCCAAAGACTTCCTGTTGGTGTGGACAACAAGGGCATTGCTCTGGCTCCAGAATGTAGTACTCAGTTTCTTAAATGGTCAGATAATGAAGACATACAGGTCTTTTTCAGCCTTTTGTGTTAAGTCATATCCCTGTTAATCTTTGGGGGAGAGATGTGCTTCAGGCCATGGGAGAGGTCCTTACTACTGAGCCTGTTAAAAATATGCTGGCTAACTAAGGTTATGTACAAGGAAAAGGACTGGGTAAATTCCTACAAGGTGACCCTCAGTCTGTTGTACCTAAAAATTTAATTATCATAAGAGCCAGAGATCGCACTGGGCTGGGAAATTTTCCTTCCCTTAATTTTAAAGAGCCCTAAAAGAGTTATCTATGGGTGGTGTTGCCTCAAGGAATGGCCAAGAGTCCCACTATTTGTCAAATTTATGTATCATTGGCCATTGCCCCCATTAGAGAGAAATTTCAATCCCTCTATATTTTACATTATATGGATGATATTATTTTAGGTGGCCCAGATTCTAAGGAAATGAATGAGGATTTTGGGGAATTGCAACATAATCTTCAACTAGCTGGCTTAAGAACAGACCCAGAAAAGGTGCAACAAGAATTTCCCTATCAATACTGGTCATCAATTGTTAAAGACTACTTTAAGGCTGGATAAACTGACCACCTTTAATGATTTTCAAAAATTATTGGGAGTCATAAATTGGGTTCGATCTAGTTTAGCCCTAACTACTGGGCAGCTTAGACCATTATTTGATATTTTACAAGGAGATTCTGATCCCACTTCTCCACACACCTTAACGCATGCTGTGTGGAAATGCATTCAGCTTGTGCATAAATGCCTCCAATCTGCACATTTAAATTATATTGACTATTCTAAGAACTTGAATTATTAGTTTTTGCTTCAGCATATTCCCCTACTGCGGTATTTTGGCAAACTGGTCCTATATTGTGGGTGCATGAACATTCATCCCCAAGAAAGGCAATTAAATCTTATCCCCAAGCAATGCTATTATTTAAAAGGCATGAAAAATGAGCCTTCAAGTTTTTGGCAAGATGCTGGATGTAATTGTTAGTCCCTATACTCAACAACAGATAAAATGGCTTCAACAGTTTGATGAGGATTGGGCACATTGCTTGTGTTCCTCACCCTGCCACTTTGATAGTTATTTTCCTTCCAGTAAGTTAGCTCATTAAAAAAAAAATCACCCTGTGTGTTTCCTCAAGGTTATTTCCCAAAATCCTCTGAAGGGGGCCCGCAATGTATTTACAGATGGCTTTTCAAATGGTTGTGCAATAGCTGTTTCTTTTCCCATTATCAAATGCTCTATACTTAAAGTGAAGTCTGCACAATTTGCAGAACTATCTGCAGTACAATTAGCCCTTCAACATTTTTCTAATGAGCCATTTAACTTATACACAGATAGTAAATATGTGTATCATATATTGGCTCCCTTAGAAACTGCTGCTTATATAGGTCCAGTCTCTCATGTACAAGAACACTTACTAGATATACAAACTTACTAGGGTGACATCTCCAAGCAAATTCTGATTTGCCCAGCCCTTTAAATGAAGGAAATGCCATTGCTGATTTTAATACTAAAACAGATAATGCCATCATGATGATGAGAGAGTCTGGTTACGAAGCATCCTGCAAAGCACATACAACCTTCCAATTAATGCAGGGTCACTTAAATTCCATTTTAAAATTGCTAGATACCAAGATATTGATATAGTTAAGAATTGTCCACTATGTGCAGAGTTCTTACCTTTTCCACACCTTGGAGTTAACCCCCGTGATGTCACACCTAATGATATCTGGCAGATGGATGTTACCCATGTTCCTTCCTTTGGTCGACTACAATTTGTTCATGTATCTGTGGATACATATTCTCATCTCATATTTGCCTCTGCTCATACTGGAGAAAGGCTTAAGGATGTTAAGAGCCATTGTTTACAAGCCTTTGCTTATATGGGAATGCCCAGACAATTAAAAACTGATAATGGCCCTGCTTATACTAGTCAGGGTTTTAACTCGTTTTGCAAATATTTTTATCCCACATAAGATGGGTATCCCTTATAATCCTCAGGGTCAGGCCATGGTGGAACATGCTCATCGCACAATGAAAGCCTACTTCATAAAACAAAAAAGGGGGAGTTTACAGGGTATTCTCAGGATTCACCTTTTAGTCTTGTCCTTTATATTTAAAAGTTTTTAACTATTGATGGCACTGCTCGATCTGCAGTCTACATTCATTGGCGCCCTTAGTCATCTGACTATGGTTAAGTTATGTGGAAAACTGTCCCTACTGGAAAACTGTGCGACCCCAACCCAGTTCTTGTATGGGCCCGAGGGTCAGTTTGTGTCTTTCCACAAGATGCAGATAACCCTGTTTGGGTGCCTGAGCAGCTGATTCGCCATATGCAGAGGGACAGTGATTGTAACAGCCAGAACGAAGGTCCGATGGGTCTTCAAGAATCTACCCATCCTGATGCCTGTGGGTCTGAGTAGCTATATGTGGCATTTTTTTCCTGACCATTAATTATAATTTGGATCCACTGGCTATAAATTTACACTTTGATCCAAAGGACAAGAATTTCACCTTTATCTCAGGCATTGTATTCTGGTTCCGTTCTTTCTGTTGTAACTAATGCTACTAATTTTGGAGAAAGTTTCATTTTTCTCAGCAGGTCAGCCAACTGTAAAAGCTGTCGTGTGTAATGAGTACCATTTTTTTTATCGGCCGCCGCCCGGTCTTGTCCCGCCGCCACACCAGCCCCAAATAACACACAGAGACTCTATATTTGATACAATGCTGTTGGCCCGGTTACTTGTTTCTTATCGGCTAGCTCTGCCTTAATTATTAACCCATTTCTGCTGATCTATGTATTTCTCTTACCGGGGAGCCGGCGGCATACTGCTTTCTTCAGACTCTCCATCTTGGCTCCTCCTTACTACTTCCTATTTCCTCCTTGTCTCCTAGTCCCTCCTATCTTCCTTTCCTATTGGCCAACAGTACTTTATTATTAACCAGTATGAGAAACATATACAGAATGACATCTCCCATCATCTCCTCTTTTCTGTCTAAATAAAAACAAGGGTTTTAACCTTAACATAGCAAAATATATCACATAACAATTGTCAAATAAGAATCAAAGTTAACACTATTTAGTCCATTAACATTTAGCAAGATTTGAAGAAAATATTTCATCATCTATCCTATCTTTGTGTGTCTAAAGTCTATGTAACTTATCTTTAATACTAAGGAAAACTATAACCATAACTATCTGTCTTCAACTCCTTCAAAGACCACAGAAGGATAGTATATAAGCTCTAGAAATGACAGAGACAACTCACTGACTGGTCACCCGAAGTTCTTCTCTAATTTTCCATCTTCAGCCCATAGGCCATAGTGTGTCTGACAGACTCTCCTGCAAAGCAGGAAACTTTAAACTGTCTTCTTGTATTGGCAGTTTGTCAGTCACTTTCCTCTGTGTCCTGCATACTGTCTCGCAGACTCTTCCATGAAGCAGGAACTCTATAGCAATGTCCATCTTGAATCAGCAGTCACTTTTCTTTGGGCCCTTCATGTCCAGTTTATACAGCATAAAGTCAAACAGTCCAGACAAGAACAGTATCTTGTCCAAATGGCCAGTCTTACCATATTGGAAGTAAACTCCATAACGTGTTTCTTCAATGTCCATCTTCCTTTCTGACGCAGTTGGTGTTGCCAGGAACAATTATGTCCCATTGTCAAGAAAAACCCTAAACCATTTTAGATGCCATATTCTGTAGGTCTTTGAAAGGTTTGAAGAATGCCTAACCATCTCAAATATATGTCTGTATATCTAGAAATACTAACTAACTTAACTATAAGTTCTAACTATCATAGGTAACTATCTAAAAATCTGTACTAAATTATACATTATATTTCTAAATGAGCTATGCAAACACAATACCTAAACAAGAGGAGAAATATATATATCACAAAATTGACCTTAAATTGTATCAATAAATGAAAATCCATTCCAAAACAAAGTATTCATATCTATACCATAATTCCCTTTTTACCTTTAAAAAGATATTGGTTGTGATCATTAATCATTTATAACCAAATCCATTTAAATGAAAACAAACATTTATAAGCAATATTTGGGAATTTGGGCGTCGTTCTTTCCAAACTACTTTCTGTTGATAGGGGGCGCTGTCATGGGGATCCTAAGAAGTTGTAGAAATCTTGGCTGTAGTTTGCGAGGCTGCTTTATCCAAGCTGTTTTGAATGTTGGATCACCAGCCTGGCTTGATCAAACCACATTAGTCTGGAAGGAATCCACAGCTTTTCATTTTCTGTGGAAACAAAAATAGAAATCCTTTTCCACAGTAACTTGTCCTTGAACTTGGATGTCGGAGTCAAAGCATTTTTAAAATATATAAATTGAATTAATCCAGCAGTATTTCCTTCAACAGTTGTTGTTTCCTCAGCAGTCAAATGATATAAATACAATATAATTCCATACAGTAACCAGATTCTCTCTGAGCTTTTCATCTTTATGTGGCTTTATTATTATTCTGTTTCTTTTACTTTTTATTTTTTGAGACAGAGCTTTTCCTTGTAACTCTTATCTGCCCTGGAATTTACTCTGTATACCAGGTTTACTTTGCAAATCATTGAGATCTGCTTGCCTCTGTCTCCTGAGTGCTGGGATTAAAGGCGTGTCCTACAACACCCAGTTCCTCTTTGTCTCTTTAAAACCATTTTATTTTTGTCTCCCAAGCCTATGTAATTTTTTAAAACACACTGTAAACTTTTAGCACCTTTTCTTAATGTGAATCTGTCTCTACTGTAAATCTTTATCTTTTTCTGGCCATGAGTCTTTATCTGTTAAACAATAACATTGTTAAAATGAAAGTCTTTGTTTCTGCCGCGGTTTACCAAAGATGGTGGCGGGTACTTTAACCGCCAGCACTGAGAGCTGTGCTCACCACCTTGGTCTGCGCTGCCACCCAGAAAGCATGCTGCCGGCTTGGAGATGTGGTCACTGCCATTGCCATCTCTCATACACACCAATAAATTGTTAGTAGAATTTTTTGAAAGCCTTGCGGTTTTTTGCCGCATATGTTGAGTCAGGAATCTTCCCTTAAAGGATCCACGCAAATATCTGCTTGTCTCTAGCAAAGCAGAGTTCAACTTAGAAAAATGCTGGCTGATACCAAGAAACCTTGCTTGTCTCTGTTCTGTTGCTTTTAAAACCCTTTTTTAAGCTTTTGTTAAATTTTAAGTGGAAGATTTTATTAACCACGTGGGCGTCATTTGTAACGAGTACCGTTTTTTTTATCGGCCGCCGCCCGGTCTTGTCCCGCCGCCACACCAGCCCCAAATAACACACAGAGACTCTGGTTAATAATAAAGCACTGTTGGCCAATAGGAAAGGAAGAAAAGAGGGACTAGGAGACAAGGAGGAAATAGGAAGTAGTAAGGAGGAGCCAAGATGGAGAGTCTGAAGAAAGCAGTATGCCGCCATCTCCCCGGTAAGAGAAATACATAGATCAGCAGAAATGGGTTAATAATTAAGGCAGAGCTAGCCGATAAGAAACAAGTAACCGGGCCAACAGTCGTGGGCCACATACCCAGGTGTGGAGCAGAGAGGATAGGAGATTACGGGATCACAGCTGCCAATGCTGCCTTCACCACTGAAGAAACAGTTTCTACCATAGCCCTCTCCCAATCTGTAAATACTGCAAGAATGGTGGATCAACTATCAGGTGATTTGGCTTAAGCCTTAGCCACCCAAATCACACTTATTATCTAGTACAAATTGGCATTTTTAAACTAAATGTACAAACTAACCTCTTGTAGGTATACTTGAATTTTTGTGAGAAGCTCATATGGCTTCTTGTTCTCTGTCTTTTACACATATCTGTGTTAATGCATCATTTTTCTCCAGAAATCCTGGAGTTTTTAAGTTATACACATGCTTTACCCATGCAGATCATTAACATCTATGAAACCTGAGTGCCACTTGCCAATGCAGAAGGCCTTTTATAAGGACTTCAACATGTGAGCAGATCATTGGGGTTTGTAGCCCTTGCACTTGGTGATACTTTGCCACAGCATTGGAGAGGCCCACGCCAACTTTCAAACAACACAGATATTATCTTTGGCTCAAGAGAAAATGCCTCTGCCCACTTGTGACTGACAAACTATTTACCAGTGATGGGTAAGGCAGAGGGGGCAAATATCCAACCTAAGACAGGTAGGTTACGAGCCTGGGTGACCTCTCCAATGATGGGTAAGGAATTATGCTGATGTCCCCTGCCACCTAAGGCAGGTGTTAGTTTATATTTGAAAAGGGGGGGGCCTGTAGGGCCCTGCATGGACCCCTGAGGTGCCTTGAGCTAGCCTGAAGCTGTTGGCAGGAACTCCTTGCCCCAAGGATTTTTGGTACTCTTACCGTTTTTTGATTGACACACATCTCGTGACAATATATACCTCTTAGGAAGGAGCTAAACCTAAAATTCCTGTAATTTTTCAACTATGATGTATATCAGTATTTAAGACCATTCTTTCCCCTCAATAAACTTCATTCGGATTTTGGTATTCTGACAATGCCATTGAACAAATGACCCACTGTCTTTTTTTTTTTTTTTTTCCAATCTCTAGGCCTTTACCCAATTCATGGAAGCGATGGTAGTGCGGGTACTACAAAATTAAGTTTGTGTTGACTACAAAGACTTTTCTACACAAAGACTCCTGATTGAAATGCTTTCCACAGGTGCAGCCCATAGACTGAAGTATTCATGGGAACATCCAGATCTGGGGTGTTTCTAGGACCACATCGGACCTCACAGAATATGGTGACAGTTTCCCAACAAGCCTGCAGGAAGCCTTGCCAAACTGTCTACTGTGACCTCCCTATTTTCAGGTAACATCCTCTCATTCACAATGCTGTGGCTTCTGCACTCTTCCATGCTCAGAATTCTTCACAGCAACAATCAGCACAGAAGTCAGTCCAATGGTGCCTGTTCTGCTATAAAACCAAGCCTGTAGCATGTCTCTAGGGAGTGTCCTGCAAAGCCTGAGACTTGGAGGGTGGCCTTGATGCCCGTGATTGGCTGGTGAAGCTTCAGTGACAAGAGCACTTCCTCCAGGGTTAGAGTGTTCTTAAAGTCAAAGCACAGGGGTCACTGACACTGGCTTCTACTGCAGACCTACACTTTTAGAGATCTGCAGATCTGCAGAGATGCTATTCTATTCTATTCTATTCTATTCTATTCTATTCTATTTAATTTATTTTTCATGTTC
The DNA here is from genome assembly GCF_943737965.1 of Phodopus roborovskii. NCBI lineage: Eukaryota > Metazoa > Chordata > Mammalia > Rodentia > Cricetidae > Phodopus > Phodopus roborovskii. The sequence continues at coordinate 134,688 of NW_026125710.1, forward strand.
TGAGACAGGTTTCCCTTTGAGAAACCTGCTGTCCTTGAATTATCTCTATAGACCAGGCTGGACAATACATCCCAATTATTATAATTATTGTAATTACTGTTGTTGTTTTCAGTAGATTTTCTCTTTAATTGAATTATTTATTTATTTTTGTTTTTTATACACAGTTTTCCACAGTGCCCTGGTACTTGGTCTGTAAACCTGGCTGGCCTTGAAGTTACAGAGATCTGCCTCTCTCTACCTCCTGAGTGCTGGGATCAAAGGCATGGGGCACGCCGACCTGGCATATAAGGAACTTTAATGTAACTTACATGTCTGCAATGATGACCCAGCTCTTTTCCTGGGTTCATATTCTTCTTTGTCCTCCACACAATATGAAGAGCTTGCAGAGATGATTATACAATGCAGACTGGAATGCTTCTCTTACTTAACAGATAGAAATGTGCTCAAGAATATTAAAACTAATATTAAAAACTAAAGAGAGATTTTAGAACACCAAAAGAAGATATTTAATCTATGGCTTCTTGCTTAGGTTAGGAGAAGTCATGGTGCATTTTACCTGGTTGTCACAGGCCCTTCAGACAAACATTAGAGAAATGCAGGAAACATAGCACAAACAAGACGATAAATCTTTCTCCTGCCAGAAGACTGGATGATAGGTCCATTGCATTGGGAATTTATTCCTTAAATTCAGCACAAATTCTTGAGAAATGAATAATAATAAAAATCGTTGTCTCCATGGTTAGTTGAATACTTGGAGAGAATGGGGCTGGGAAGAAAGCCTCTATGAGAACTATGGTGAGCCAGCACAGCTTCCTCAGTGTGCAGATGAGAAAACATCTGCATTATTCAGTGTTCTCTACTAGAACAGGACTGTATTCATATTTCTAAATCAATGCAGGCTTAACCCAGCCTTCTGATTGGATAAACACGTATTTTCTTCTTTGAAATCTGGTTTTTGTATTTCTACCCTGTGAGTCTGAAGTCCAAGTGAGAACCAGGCAACAACTACCTTTAGTTCATGGGATTTCAGTGTGAAACTACAGAATAAACATCTCCTGTTGTGTCCAGGAATCCTCTTAATTTGGGACAGGGAATAATCACTTCAACAACATTGCTTACTGTCCTGTGCAAGCTAGCTAGCCACATTGTATCCAGAAGGAAGAAAAGAGTACAGGAAGATAGCAGGCTTTGCTTTTGGAGTCTGGGACAAGTGCTATATAAATGCATATCTCTGCTGATCTAGAAAATATATTTGTCTGGGGTAGAAGACAGTGTCAGGAAACATTGTACTGTGTCATTAAGGACTGTGTAACTTTTGTCACTCAGGCCTTAATATCCAATCAGGCGCTTCAGGTAACCTGTCATTTATTCAGGTAACATGAATATTTATAGGGCATATTTTTGTTTGTATGGTTTTGGTTTTGTTTTGTTTTGCTTTGAGACAGGGTTTCTCAGTAGCTTTGGAGCTGAAAGACCCACAGAGCACATAAACACTCACGCCCCAACTCAGCCCCCCCACCCCAAATCACTCATGAGAAGTGGTCTTGATGCAAAAGCATGAGGTCTCTTATATTTCAAGAGCATTGGGGTCCGCAGCCATATTCCACGAGGCAGTAGAGGACTGGGGGAATCTTGTGTACACGATTGAGACAGCTTTTATAGGGTTACAACAAAGCCCACACATCCTAAACCAATCATCTCATAGCATCCAGTGCAGACCAATCAATTTGAACTATCCAAGACCGTGCTTAACCCAGGAAGTGGGTGGGGTGACAAGGCTCGTTTCCTGTGTTCACTCACTCACAGCTGATGTCTTAAACAGCCCTGTCATAAACAGTTAAGAATGTGACCTTTTGCCTACTCCTGGGGTCAGTGGAGAGTTAGGCTTAATTTTTCCATCCTTACAGAGCCTGCCCTAGAAGTAACTCTGTAGACCAGGTTGGCCTCAGTCTCACAGAGATGCACCTTCCTCTGCCTCTCCAGTCCTGGGATTAAAGGTGTGTGTCTCCAACTGGTACAGGTCCCATCTGGGTGCCAGTTTCACATTTGTCTCTGAAAAGAAGGTGGTACAATGTTTTGTTTCTGCTGTGCTTAAATTACTGCCACAGGGAGTTGGCTGGATATATTGGAAGAGCTACTAACCATGACATGGTGAATGAGGGGCTGCTGTTCCCAGTTGGGGAGGGGCAGATCCTGACATTCCTGAACCAATTTGAATCTGAAAGGGAAACTGCAGCCAGTTTCACTGACCTGTGATGTATCACAAGGTCCTTGCAATTTGCTATGCCCAGGTGTAGGCCTCTGAATCACTTCACTCTGTGGGATGAATGTGCTCAGAGCATTGGTAGCAGGGAACTGTGTATTGAAACATGTCTCTACTCAATATCAATCGGTTTTAGTTGCATCCATGGAAAGGTTGCCAACCTTGGAGAGGCATGTTTCTCTAGTATCTTCAAGACATTTAGCACTTTGCATTTTACATTTATTTGTTGACATGCATTACTGTGGCTCTTGTAAAAGACTTCCCTTTTGTTCAGTGTACTCTACTTACATGCCATGATGTAGATGAGTAAAATTGTTTGTATAAAGGATTCACCAAATGTTGGAAATAAAGAGTAAGTCTCACAAGGTAGATTTTTGCTTACAGACGACTGCCTCTAAGACACTCCAAAGACAATTGTATAATAAACAATTCTGCTAGAAATCAGGATGGTAGAATACACATTTATTCAAGAGAATTGTCTAGACATTTGGGTCCAAACTGTTACAAATGAGCCACCCTTGATTTATAATCTGCTATTATGCCCATTGCTCTATGAAATACAGGCCTCTAACAAGGTGCTAAAGGAGGCATTACACTGTTAAAAGCAACCTTAAAGCCAGTTGGTCCATGAAGTTACAGTGTTCTACTTGAGACAAGCATTGTTATTCCAGGTGGGCAATAGGACACCAGGTGAAAACTATTTGAGAATCAAATCATTGTCATGTTAAGGACTTGCCCTATCATGCAGTTCATCACATGGCTTTCATTTAGGCACTCAGTCAGGGGGAGGAACATTCTTGGGAGGCTTCCCTAAGGGCCTGATATATTGACAAAAAAGCAGAGGTTTCTCTAAAACCAGGAGTGTGCTTGGAAGAGCTGGTAATGGTCTGCAGTCACAGCTTTCATGGAGGGTTTGCTTCAGATCCTGAGAACCTAAGCTTTCCAACCATGTAGAGCTGTCATTATTGATTGAAATGCCATCTTGGGCTTAGTCAGTAATGTTCTTGAGATAGCCTGTGTTCCTCTTGTATAGTGTTATTTGAGTAGCTGCCTCCAGAATTTGTCCCATGGTCTGATGCTTCCTGCTACTTCATAGAAGTCCCCTATATTCTTCCATTCCTCCCATTCCCCCTTGGAGTAGTATACAAGATGCTATTCTGAAGAAGCTTAAATCCCTGCACTGTGAAGGCAGAGGTTGGCAGATTATAATGAGTTCAAGACCAGGTCAATAGTGTATTTAAGAAATTACTCTAGGATGTTTCTTTGCCATATAATCCTCCCATATATCTCAGTGCATACAACTACAAGTTCCCTGTCTCTCTTTAATTTGTTCAAAATATAAATTGGACCATGGACCCAAAAGACACTTAAGGATGATTGTGTATGTGGAATGCGAGTGTATCTAATCTGGGTCTACTTTGTGCATTAGCTAGAGATGTATGCATGCCATTTAAAGAGATTTTTCTTTATTAATCTCCCAAGAGTGTGAAGGGATTTCTCCCTAGGAAGGGAGAACAGCTGCATTTACATCCTGTTAGAAAATAATTTTGCTGAGGCAAACTCTCCATGTTGAATCAATTGGCTTTGACACAAGTCTGTTACTCTCCAAAGAAATGAACATCTGTGCTATATATTACATCTCCAAAATTCTTAAATAACTATTCCCATAAGAGATTTAAAATTTTCCACTTTCCATCATGAAGTCATATACAATGTGGTCATAGGAAATCAATTCACTTGTAGACCATTTTTTTCCAGGCAAGAGTAGGAGGCATGGTTTATTGTGTACACTGTAGGAAAAATGGAGAAAAAATCAGGTGATTTAGTTAAGTTTATGAGAAAGGACCAGACTGTGATAGGGGTTGTGATTCTGTAATTTCTCAGCAAGTTTTCATCCCTGTCATGTGTATGAATACAGATTAGTTTGGGTGCACAGTTTTGGAAGGTCATTTTGAGGCAAATAATATTTAATTGGCAATGAGGAAACTGTCATGTGTCCAATCCTGCTTGATACAGTTATGTCAGGTCAGAGGTTTGAGAAACAGATCATTGATTGTAAATGTATTTGTCAGGTTTACAGAACTCAGCCAACACCTACATATGGGCAGCATCAATCTATCTATTTGTTTCTTTGAGACAGGGTCTCTGTAGTTTTGGAGCTGGTCCTGGAACTCTGTAGACCAGGCTGGCCTTGAACTCATAGAGATCTGGCTTGGCAAGGTGCTAACTGCACCTTGCCCAAACCACATTCTATGACACTTCAAGGAACAGATGCCTGAGGTATACAGGATGGCAGCTAAGAGAAAAGTTCTTCACCTCCTGAGTGTGAGCCCATGGACTCCTTTCTCTTCCCACCCCACATCAATCCTAGCCAGCAAAATTAGCAAGAATCAAAACAACACCCATATACTCAGGGAGTCTGGGTTGTTTATGTGGAAGCTCTATAGACTTTTATATATATGCTAAAAATTTGAAATATTTGGTAACCTTCCCAAAGCCTCCCTCAATGGACTGTGTCTCTTGTGCACACCAGGTCCTGTCACTCAGGTTTTACTAACCAATCAGAGCCTCTAGCACACCCACCAGTCAGAGGGAAAATTTCTTCAGAAATTTTCTGGGAGGGGCCTGGAACTCCAGCAGAGGAGGTCATGGACCAAGCCGGTGGAAATTACAGGTGGTCCCACGTGGATAGTCAGGTCTCCTTTGTTCGGAGTTGTTACGAGAGGTCTCCTAAGTAGGGTGGACTGTTGGCTCCACCCTCTGTCCCAGTGCTTAACCAGAGCGGCAGGACCGTAGGTGGTGTAGGTTAGGATGGGTGTGGGTGTATCAGAGCTCCAAGGGTGCTCTCAATGGGGACCAGAGACAGGAGCAGCAGGATCAGGGGCCAATCCAGGGAGTTCAGGTGGGGGAGGGGGGAAAGAGGTTGAAGGGACAGGCAGCCCCAATTGGGCCCAGACTCACCTCTGGCCAATAGCCGGCAGAAGAGCAAGTTATTCAATTTTTAAAATTGGTGTTAACTGAGTCCTTCATGGGTCAGTTCTGCTGCAACCTCTCAGAAACCGATGATAACAAAAAATACAGTTTTGTAAAACGTTTAATTATTCAATTGTTCAATATCTATTTTTATGTAAGCAGTAATCACTGGATATACAAGTGTCTCTCATTCTCTGGGCACCGCTTCTGACAGGACATGTGAAGTAGGGACTAGGGATTCTCTCCTGTGTCTAGATAAAGGCAGTTATCCCTCCATGGGGGATGTGTTCGCAAAGTCCTTTTGTGCACCAGGGATACATCCTGGCTCCACTGACTGAGGTCTTATAGACTGCTCAGTCCTTCTGGCTGAGACCCATATTCAGGTGGGCCTGATTCAGTCCCATGCTGGCTTCCCAGCTATCAGTCTGGTGGCACGTTAGCTCCTCATTGTTCTGGTAAGCTGTCTCTATGTGTTTCTGCTACCTGGTCTTGTCCTCTCCGTCTGCATCTGGGTTATATTCCACTCAGTGTTTATGTATGGGTGTTTGCTTCTGGTTCCAACAGGCATTAGTTGAAGGCTCCATGGATAAGTTAGTTGTTGATCTCATTATGGCAGCCATCCCACAGAAGCTCAAATTGTTAGTTGGCAGCAGTCTTGTAGTTCTCTAGACCTTTCTTTGTGTTCAATTTTATCTTCAAATCAATATTGGCTCCCTCTTTTATGTTCTCTCTCTCTCTCTCTCTCTCTCTCTTTCTCTCTCTCTCTTTCCTGTCTTCTTTTCATAACCAGGCTCAATCTTCCTGGTTGCACATGTTTTCCTTTCCTCCCCCTCATTTTCTCCTACTTCTCTCTCCATTTGCTGCCCACAACTTCCACTGAGCTCTGGGGGGTCTTGTACCTTCCGGTTCTGTGAGGGACTTTATAGGATTCTCAGAATACACATTGTATCCTAGTTCCTCTGGTGGTGTGAACTATAGGCTGGTGATCATTTGATCTAGGTCTAAAATCCATATATGAGTGAGTGCGTACTGTGTTCATCTTTTTGTGACTGGGTTACTTCATTCAGGATGTTTTCTTCAAATGACATCCACTTGCCTACAAATTTCAAGATTCCATTATTTTTTTTCGCCAGAGTAGTATTCCATTGTGTAGATGTGCCACATCTTCATTAACCATGGATCAATTGAGGGGCACCGAGCTTGCTTCCAGGTCCTTGCTATTACAAATAGTGCTGCTATGAACATAGTGGCAGTTCTTTTGTTGTATAAATTGGTTTTGGCTATCCTGGGTCTTTTTTTTTTCATATGAAGTTGATTATTATCCTTTCAAGGTCAGTGATGAATTGTGCTGTGATTTTAATGGGGACTGAATTGAATCTGTAGATTGCTTTTTGACATGATTGCAATTTTTACTATGTTTATCCTACCTATCCAAGAGCATGGGAGATCTTTCCATTTTCTGGTATCTTATTTAATTTCTTTTTTTAGAGCCACAAAGTTCTTGTTATATAGGTCTTTTACTTGTTTGTAAGCATTACATCAAGATACTTTATGTTGCTTGTGACTATTGTAAAGTGTGCTGTTTCTCTGATTTTTTTCTCTGGCTCTTTGTTGTCTGAGAAAAGTAGGGCTACTGATTTTTTTTTTTTTTTTAGTTTATCATGTATCCTGCTTGTTTGCTGAAGGTGTTTCTGAGCTGTAGACGTTCCCTGGTAGAGTTTATTGGGTCGCTTACGTAAACTATCATATCATCTGCAAATAGAGACAGTTTGTCTTCTTCCTTTCCAATTTGGATCCCCTTGATATCCTTTAGTTTTATTATAGCATCACCTAGAACTTCCAGTACAATCTTGAAGATATATGGAGAGAGGACAGCCTTGTCTTGTTCCTGATTTTAGAGGAATGGGCTTAAATTTCCCTCCATTCACTTTGATGTTGGCAGGATTTTTGCTGTATATTGCTCTTATTATGTTTAGGTACATTTCTGTTATCCCTCACCTCTCCAAGACCTTTATCATGAAAGTGTGTTGAATTTTGTCGAAGGCTTTTTCAGCATCTACGGAGATAATCATATGGTTTTTCTTTTTCAGTTTGTTTATATGGTGGATCACATAGATAGATTTTTGTATATTAAACCATCCCTGCATTACAGGGATGAAGTCTACTTGGTCAAGGTGTATGATTTCTCTGATGTATCCTTTAATTCGGTTTGCCAGTATTTTCTTGAGTATTTTTTGCATTGATATTCATCAGGTACATTGGTTTGTAGTTTTCCTTCTTAGTCATGTCTTTTTGAGGCTTGGATACCAAGGTTATTATGGCCTCATAAAAAGAGTTTGGCAATGAACCTTCTGTATCTATTTTGTTGAACAGTTTGAGGTGTAGTGGTATTAGTTCTTCCTTGAATGTCTGGTACAATTCTGCACTGAATCCATCTGGCCCTGGACTATTGTTGGTTGGAAGGCTTTTGATGATTGCTTCTATTTCATTGTGGGTTATACGTCTATTTAAGTTGTTTGCTGTTCTTGATTTACTTTTGGTAAGTGATAGTTATCCAGAAATTTGTCCATTTCCTTTGAATTTTCAGTTTTTTATGGGAAACAGATTTTCAAAACATGACCTGAAAATTATATGGATTTCCTCTGTGTCCATTTTTATGTTCCCCTTTTCGTATCTGATTTTGTGAATTTGCATGTTCTCTCTTTTGCTTTTTCCTTAATTTGGATAAAGGTTTCTCTATCTAGTTGATTTTCTCAAAAAACCAACTCTTCATTGCATTGATTTTTTTGTATGGTTTCCTGGTTTCTATTTTGTTGATTTCAGCCCTCCAGTTGATTGTTTCCTGGCATCTACTCCTACGGGATGAGTTTGCTTCTCTCTGTTCTAAGGCTTTCAGTTGTGCTGTTAATTCTCTTATGTGACTATCCTCTGTTTTTCTTCATATGGGCACTTAGTGCAATGAACTTCCCTCATAACACTGCTTTCAAGGTGTCCCATATGTTCAGGTATGTTGTATTCTCATTCCCGTTGAATATTAGAAAGTCATTAATTTCTTTATTTATTTCTTCTTTTAACCAGGTGTGGTGCTCATTTTCCCTGAGTTTTCAGGTTTTCTTCTATTTTTGTTGTTGTTTAATTCCAATTTTAAAGCATGGTTGTCTGATAAGTATCAGGGGACAATTCCTATTCTCTTGTATCTGTTGAGGTTTGTTATGCCACCTAGTATGTGGTCGATTTGAGAGAAGGTACCATGTGGAGCAGAGAAGAAGGTATATTCTTTTGTCTTTGCATGGAATGTTGTATAGATGTCTGTTAACCCCAGTTGAGACATAACTTCTGTTAGTTCTTTTGTTTCTTTGTTGAGTTTCTGATTTGTGGTCCTGTCTATTGTTGAGAGTGGTGTATTGAAGTCTCCCACTATGCGTGTGTGAGGTTTTATATGAGCTTTGAGTTTTAGTAGCGTTTCTTTTACGAATGTGGGTGATTTTGTATTAGGGGCATAAATGTTCAGAACTGAGACTTTGTGTTGATGGATATCTCCTGCGTTGAATATGGAATGACTGTCTTCATCTCTTTTGATTAATTTTTGTTTGAAGCCTAACTTGTTAGATATTAGGATTGCCATGCCTGCTTGCTTCTTCTTTTCCATTTAATTGGAAAACATTTTCCCAACACTTTATCCTGAGGTAATGTCTACCTTTGAAGCTTATATGTGTTTCTTTGTATGCAGTAGAAGGATGGATTCTGTCTTCATATCCATTCTGTTAGCCTGTGTCTTTTTCTAGGTGAGTTAAGTCCATTATGTTGAGGGGTGAGTAAGGACAATTGACTGTTGATGTTTGTTTTAGGTTTGTTGTTGGCAGTGGTATTGTGAATATTTTAGTTCTGCTTTACTCTTGGTTTCTTGTGTAGTTGGATTATCTCTTTCCTACATTTTGTGGGTGTTGTTACCTTCCTTGGGTTGGGAGTTTTTCTTCCAATATATTCTGTAGGGCTGGATTTGTACATACACATTTGGAAAATATGGTTTTGTCATTAAATATCTTGTTTTCTTCATCTATAGTGATTGAGAGTTTTGCTGAATATAGTACCCAAGGCTGGCATCCATGTTCTCTTAATACTTGTATAACATCTATCCAGGACCTGCTGGCCTGAGTGTTCCCAGTAGGAGAAGTCAGGTGTAATTTTGATAGGTCTGCCTTTATATGTTACCTGTCCTTTTTCCTTCGCTGCTCTTAATATACTTTCTTTATTCTGTATGCTAGGTGTTTTGATTATTATATGCTGAGAGGTCTTTCTTCTTTGATCCAGCCTATTTGGGGTTCAGTATGATTGTATTTTCATGGGCATGTCCTTCTTCAGATTAGGAAAGTTTTCCGTCAGATTTTGTTGAATATGTTTTCGGCACCTTGGATCTGGGCTTCCCCACCTTCCTTTGAGCTTATTATTCTTAGGGTTTGGCCTTTTCACGGTGTCCCACATTTCCTGGATGTTTTGTGTTAAGATTTGCTTAATTTATAATTTCTTTGGTCATGAATATATTTCTTCTAGTTTATCTTCTGCACCTGATATTTCTCTTCCAACCCTTGAATTCTGTTGGTTATGTTTGTGTGTGTAGTTCCCGATTTTTTGCTCAGTTTTTCTATTTCTAGCATTCCCTTGGTTTGTGTTGCC